>NW_022589719.1:28043398-28176834 GCF_004348235.1 Phoca vitulina | reverse complement strand
AACATCTTATCAATCCCTTTTTTAAAAAACATTTTTATTTTTCATTTTTAGAGTCATATTCTATCCCTTCATAGTAGTTACCCTTATTTTTGGCATATATATATAAGTTGTTCTCTCTTTAAAATTTTGAGATAGTTTCTTCTAACAGATCAAAATATACCCTAAATCTCTAGTGTATGGTTTTTTTTCTACTCCTCTGCCTGATCACATTCTCTCCCTTTTTGTTTTTCTTTTTTTTTTTAAAAATCCTCTTCTTTCTTTTTTCAAACAACTTCTTATCAATTCCTTTTATAAAATTTTTTATAATTTCCATCTTTACAGTCATATTCCATCCCTTCATCATATCAACCCTTATTTTTGTACATATATAAGTTTTTCTTTCTTTAAAATTTTGAGAGGCACTTTCTTCTAACAGACCAAAATACACCCAAAATCTAGTGTGTGGCACTGATCTATATACCAACCTGATCATATTTGATCACATTCTGTTTTTTTTTGTTTTGTTCTGTTTTTGTTTTTATCTTTATCTTTTTTCTCTCTTTCCCTTTCTTTTCCCACTGCTTCAGGTCTTTTCTGATTTGTTTAGAGTATATTTTCTGGGAACGTTGTTACCCTGTTAGCATTTTGTTCTCTCATTAATCTATTCTCCTCTGGATAAAATGACAAGACGGAAAAAATCACCTCAACAAAAAGAACAAGAGGTAGTACCGACTGCCAGGGACCTACTCAATACGGACATTGGTACAATGTCAGATCTAGAGTTCAGAATCATCACTTTAAAGATACTAGCTGCACTTGAAAAAAGCATGGAAGTTATTAGAGAAACCCTTTCTGGAGAAGTAAAAGAACTAAAATCTAACCAAGTTGAAATCAAAAAGGCTATTAATGAGGTGCAATCAAATATGGGGGCGCTAACTGCTAGGATAAATGAGGCAGAAGAGAGAATCAGTGATACAGAAGACCAAATGATGGAAAATAAAGAAGCTGAGAAAAAGAAAGATAAACAACTACTGGATCACGAGGGCAGAATTCGAGAGATTAGCGATACCATAAGACGAAACAACATTAGAATAATTGGGATCCCAGAAGAAGAAGAAAGAGAGAGAAGGGCAGAAGGTATAATGGAGCAAATTATAGCAGAGAACTTACCTAATTTGGGAAAGGAAACAGGCATCAAAATCCAGGAAGCACAGAGAACCCCTCTCAAAATCAATAAAAATAGGTCAACACCCCGACATCTAATAGTAAAACTTACGAGTCTCAGAGACAAAGAGAAAATCCTGAAAGCAGCTCGGGAGAAGAGATATGTAACCTACAATGGTAGAAATATTAGATTGGCAACAGACCTATCCACAGAGACCTGGCAGGCCAGAAGGGACTGGCAGGACATATTCAGAGCACTAAATGAGAAAAATATGCAGCCAAGAATACTATATCCAGCTAGGCTGTCATTGAAAATAGAAGGAGAGATAAAAAACTTCCAGGACAAAAACTAAAGGAATTTGCAAACACGAAACCAGCCCTACAAGAAATCTTGAAAGGGGTCCTCTAAGCAAAGAGAGAGCCTAAAAGCAACATAGACCAGAAAGGAACACAGACAATATACAGTAACAGTCACCTTACAGGCAATACAATGGCACTAAATTCCTATCTTTCAATAGTTACCCTGAATGTAAATGGGCTAAATGCCCCAATCAAAAGACACAGGCTATCAGATTGGATTAAAAAACAAGACCCATCAATATGCTGTCTGCAAGAGACTCATTTTAGACCCAAAGACACCCCCAGATTTAAAGTGAGGGGGTGGAAAACCATTTACCATGCTAATGGACACCAAAAGAAAGCTGGGGTGGCAATCCTTATATCAGACAAATTAGATTTTAAACCAAAGACTGTAATAAGAGATGAAGAAGGACACTATATCCTACTTAAAGGGTCTATCCAACAAGAAGATCTGACAATTGTAAATATCTATGCCCCTAACATGGGAGCAGCCAATTATATAAGGCAATTAATAACAAAAGCAAAGAAAAACATCGACAACAATACAATAACAGTGGGGGACTTTAACACTGCCCTCACTGAAATGGACAGATCATCTAAGCAAAAGATCAACAAGGAAATAAAGACTTTAAATGACACACTGGACCAAATGGACTTCACAGACATATTCAGAACATTCCATCCCAAAGCAACGGAATACACATTCTTCTCTAGTGCCCATGGAACATTCTCCAGAACCGATCACATCCTAGGTCATAAATCAGGTCTCAACCGGTACCAAAAGATTGGGACCATTCCCTGCCTATTTTCAGACCACAATGCTTTGAAACTAGAACTCAATCACAAGAGGAAAGTTGGAAAGAACTCAAATACATGGAGGCTAAAGAGCATCCTACTAAAGAATGAATGGGTCAACCAGGAAATTAAAGAAGAATTAAAAAAATTCATGGAAACAAATGAAAATGAAAACACAACTGTTCAAAATCTTTGGGATACAGCAAAGGCAGTCCTAAGAGGAAAGTATATAGCAATACAAGCCTTTCTCAAGAAACAAGAAAGGTCTCAAGTACACAACCTAATCCTACACCTAAAGGAGCTGGAGAAAGAACAGCAAATAAAGCCTAAACCCAGCAGGAGAAGAGAAATAATAAAGATCAGAGCAGAAATCAATGAAATAGAAACTAAAAGAACAGTAGAACAGATCAACAAAACTAGGAGCTGGTTCTTTGAAAGAATTAACAAGATTGATAAACCCCTGGCCAGACTTATCAAAAAGAAAAGAGAAATGGCCCAAATCAACAAAATCATGAATGAAAGAGGAGAAATCACAACCAACACCAAAGAAATACAAACAATTATAAGAACATATTATGAGCAACTCTATGCCAGCAAATTAGATAACCTGGAAGAAATGGATGCATTCCTAGAGATGTATCAACCACCAAAACTGAACCAGGAAGAAATAGAAAACCTGAACTGACCTATAACCACTAAGGAAATTGAAGCAGTCATCAAAAATCTCCCAACAAACAAAAGCCCAGGGCCAGATGGCTTCCCAGGGGAATTCTACCAAACATTTAAAGGAGAATTAATACCTATTCTTCTGAAACTGTTCCAAAAAATAGAAATGGAAGGAAAACTTCCAAACTCATTTTATGAGGCCACCATTACCTTGATCCCAAAACCAGACAAAGACCCCATCAAAAAGGAGAATTACAGACCAATATCCCTGATGAACATGGATGCAAAAATTCTCACCAAAATACTAGCCGATAGGATCCAACAGTACATTAAAAGGATTATTCACCACGATCAAGTGGGATTTATCCCTGGGCTGCAAGGTTGGTTCAACATTCGCAAATCAATCAACGTGATACAATACATTAACAAAAGAAAGAACAAGAATCATATGATCCTCTCAATAGATGCAGAAAAAGCATTTGACAAAGTACAGCATCCTTTCTTGATCAAAACTCTTCAGAGTATAGGCATAGAGGGTACATACCTCAATATCATAAAAGCCATCTATGAAAAACCTACAGCAAATATCATTCTCAATGGGGAAAAACTGAGAGCTTTCCTCCTAAGGTCAGGAACGTGGCAGGGATGTCCACTTTCACCACTGCTATTCAACATAGTATTAGAAGTCCTAGCCACAACAATCAGACAACAAAAAGAAATAAAAGGCATCCGAATGGGCAAAGAAGAAGTCAAACTCTCACTCTTTGCAGATGATATGATACTTTATGTGGAAAATCCCAAAGACTCCACCCCAAAACTGCTAGAACTCATAGAGGAATTCAGTAATGTGGCAGGATATAAAATCAATGCACAGAAGTCAGTGGCATTCCTATACACCAACAACAAGACAGAAGGAAGAGAAATTAAGGAGTTGATCCCATTTACAATTGCACCCAAAACCATAAGATACCTAGGAAGAAATCTAACCAAAGAGGCAAAGGATCTGTACTCAGAAAACTATAAAATACACAGGAAAGAAATTGAGGAAGACACAAAGAAATGGAAAAATGTTCCATGCTCATGGATTGGAAGAACAAATATTGTGAAGATGTCAATGCTACCTAGAGCAATCGACACATTCAATGCAATCCCCATCAAAATACCATCCCCTTTTTTCAAAGAAATGGAACAAATAATCCTAAAATTTGTATGGAACCAGAAAAGACCCCACATAGCCAGAGGAATGTTGAAAAAGAAAAGCAAAGCTGGCGGCATCACAATTCCGGACTTCTAGCTCTATTACAAAGCTGTCATCATCAAGACAGTATGGTACTGGCACAAAAACAGACACATAGATCAATGGAACAGAATAGAGAGCCCAGAAATGGACCCTCAACTCTATGGTCAACTAATCTTTGACAAAGCAGGAAAGAATGTTCAATGGAAAAAAGAGTCTCTTCAACAAATGGTATTGGGAAAATTGGATAGCCACATGCAGAAGAATGAAACTGGACCATTTCCTTACACCACACACAAAAATAGACTCCAGATGGTTGAAAGACCTCAATGTGAGACAGGAGTCCATCAAAATCCTAAAGGAGAACACAGGCAGCAACCTCTTCGACCTCAGCCGCAGCAACTTCTTCCTAGAAACATTGCCAAAGGCAAGGGAAGCAAGGGCAAAAATGAACTATTGGGCCTTCATCAAGATAAAAAGCTTTTGCAAAGCAAAGGAAACAGTCAACAAAACCAAAAGACAACCAACAGAATGGGAGAAGATATTTGCAAATGACATATCAGATAAAGGGCTAGTATCCAAAATCTATAAAGAACTTATCAAACTCAACACCCAAAGAACAAAGAATCCAATCAAGAAATGGGCAGAAGACAGGAACAGACATTTTTCCAAAGAAGACATCCAAATGGCCAACAGACACATGAAAAAGTGCTCAATATCGCTCGGCATCAGGGAAATCCAAATCAAAACCTCAATGAGATACCACCTCACACCAGTCAGAATGGCTAAAATTAACAAGTCAGGAAATGACAGATGTTGGCGGGGATGTGGAGAAAGGGGAACCCTCCTACACTGTTGGTGGGAATGTAAGCTGGTGCAGCCACTCTGGAAAACAGTATGGAGGTTCCTCAAAAAGTTGAAAATAGAGCTACCATATGATCCAGCAATTGCACTACTGGGTATTTACCCCAAAGATACAAAAGTAGGGATCCAAAAGGGTACGTGCACCCTGATGTTTATAGCAGCAATGTCCACAATAGCCAAACTGTGGAAAGAGCCAAGATGTCCATTGACAGATGAATGGATAAAGAAGAAGTGGTATATATATACAATGGAATATTATGCAGCCATCAAAAGGAATGAAATCTTGCCATTTGCAACGACGTGGATGGAACTGGAGCGTATTATGCTGAGCAAAATAAGTCAAACAGAGAAAGACATGTATCATATGACCTCACTGATATGAGGAATTCTTAATCTCAGGAAACAAACTGAGGGTTGCTGGAGTGGGGGGTGGGGTAGGAGGGATGGGGTGACTGGTGATAGACACCGGGGAGGGTATGTGCTCTGGTAAGCGCTGTGAATTTTGCAAGACTGTTGAATCTCAGATCTGTACCTCTGAAACAAATAATGCATATATGTTAAGGAAAAAAAAAAAAAAGAAGATAGCAGGAGGGGAAGAATGAAGGGGGGAAATCGGAGGGGGAGATGAACCATGAGAGACGATGGACTCTGGAAAACAAACTGAGGGTTCCAGAGGGGAGGGGGGTGGGAGGATGGGTTAGCCTCGTGATGGGTATTGAGGAGGGCACGTTCTGCATGGAGCACTGGGTGTTATGCACAAACAGTGAATCATGGAACACTACATCTAAAACTAATGATGTAATGTATGGGGATTAACATAACAATAAAAAAATTAAAAAAACCCCAAGAAACAAAAAAAACATTTTTTTTTTGAGAAAGTATATTTTTTAAGATTTTAATTAATCTCTACACCCAAAGTGGGGCTGGAACTCACACTCCTGATCAAGTCACATGCCCCGACTGAGCCAGCCAGGCGCCCCCAAAGAGGTACAGTTTAGATCAGCAATGCTATTTGGCTGAGGATGCTCGGGTGGCAAAGCTTTAGCACGATGCTGATCTGTGGGGTCACTGGCACCCCCGTGTCCCCACAGAGCCTGACAGGGTTGCCGGGTCAAAAGCTGTGCCCCTTCTATCTAAGAACTTCTTCTGAGAAAATAATATACAAAGAATTACATGCTTACGTGAGGATAACCAGTGTTCAGCATGAGTAATAGATTTGGTTTCCATCAAAGGAAATAAAATATATCACAGTTTAACCGCAACATGGAAGACAAGGCATCTATTAAAAGTGATAGGAAATAATACAAGATGTCTACTTTTGTGGTAAAAAGTACCCCAGAGAGATAAGTCCGTTACAGAATGTGATTCCATTTGGTATCTACAGAATCATGCTTTTAAACACAGCGTTGGTGTGATTCACAAAACCACCCTTCCATGTAGTTTGAAGTGCTTACATGAGCTTCGATGCTGAAGGCAGTGGTGAGAAGAGGAAGAGTCAGAGGTGGGGGGGCGGGTAGAAGCACCAGCTCCCTGACCCCTTAAGAGCAAGTCAGCCTGGCTCCTGCAGCCAACACCAAGCTAAGAATCCTCATGCTTTCGCACCAGCCCTGAGGAATACATCCTGTTGCCCCCTGCACAGGCCAGGAAGGTGGACAGACTGGCCATCCCCAGTCACAGATGGGAAGACGGGCCCAGAGAAGGGAAGCTACGCAGCTAACTTCCACAGCAGGTGTCTGGATCTTCTGGCCAGAGTGTCTATTCTGTCACCTGCAGCTGCAAAAGCCTGAGGGGTGGCGTTTCCCCCACGCCTCCTCATCTGGGCTATAAACTGGCCTTCATGTTAAAAAAAGAAAAAAAAAGTAAGTGTTAAGTTTGGGGCAGGAGAAAAAATTTCTAATAACAGAGGCCTGTGTGTAGCAATGTGAGAGGTGGGCACCACTCGGCAGAACGAGCTATACGGTAGTCTGTGGCCTATGGGGGCAATTTGTGTGTTCTGTAGAAAACCTAAATATAGGGGCGCCTGGCTGGCTCAGTTGGTTAAGCGTCTGCCTTCGGCTCAGGTCATGATCCCGGAGTCCCGGGATCGAGTGCCGCATCGGGCTCCCTGCTCCACGGAGAGTCTGCTTCTCCCTCTGACCCTCTTCCCTCTCGTGCTCTCTCAAATAAATAAAATCTTAAAAAAAAAAACAAAACCCAAAATATATACCCAAAGTTTATCCATTTACCTACCAGAGAAGCTGCTCGGTTATAAATATTCAAAGCAGATTTACGTTGAACGTGCTGTTTCTAGAGTCAGAAGCAAAGCCACTCTAGAACATTGTGACCAGGGTGTAGATACAGGGTTGGGGCATCTCCTTTCCTTCCTCCCTCTTGAAGCTTTGTGGTCGCCTCTGGGCTGATCACCCGCCACAAAGCCCCGTCTGGGACCTCCGTCTGCTTCAGCTCGCAGGGTGCTGGAGCGCTTGGGGGACCAGCTTATACTGAACAGAGGGGGAGTGGGCATGAAGAGGCATGAAGAGGGGCCTCTGGGAGCCAGGGTCCAGGAGGGCGAAGGTGGCAACAGTGAAGCACTGGTAGTGGGATGGGAAGGACAACTCTGCCCCATCCAAGGCTACCAGTCGGGTCCTGTAGCTGTCACCGTCGAAAGGACACCTGGGAAGGAAGGAAGGAGGCCACAGAGGGATAGGGGCGGCAGGTGGGGGGAGCCCCGACTGCCACTCACCCGTCGGACGGGAGGGGCCACTGAGGCTGCTGGAGGGGGCTGGCGCCGGGGGCGGCCCGGCTCTGGTGCAGCAGCAGGGCCAGACTGGGGTCTGTCCTCCGCAGGAGCCAGACCTCCACCGGGACAGGCTCGCGCAGCAGCCTCACGAGGGGGTAGTCCCCCTCCCCGTAGTAGGAGCAGAAAGTCTCATCTGCGGGGCGAGGGGCTCGTGAGCCTCAGTGGGCTGTGTGGGGGGACGCAGGGCAGGAAGAGAAGGCCCAGGGACCCCGTACCCTTGGCGATCCGAAGCTGGAGCCGCAGGGGGCCGGACTGGGTCATGGGGGCTGGCGAGGGTGGCAGGAAGATGGATGCCCGGAGCGGCAGGAAATCACCGGCGTTGAAGACGCAGCACATGTGAAGCCTGAGGTCAGGTGCAAGAGCATGCAGGGGAGGAACACAGTGTCATGGAGGCCAGCTCGCTTAGCAAACCAGACACCAACTATGCGGATGCAGCAAGCAGGGCACGGTCCAGCCCGGCAGCCGGACGCCACCGAGCACGCACCAGGGGGACCTGAGCCCTGCCTGCCTCATCTGCCCAGGACAGCTCAAGCTGGCCCCAGACAGCCCCCCAGTGTTGTCATGGTCCTCGCAGTGGTAGATGGTGGGCCACTGGGACTGGGGTCTCTTGCTGGCCTAAGTGACACCACACACTCTTGGTGGGGGCCCATGCCCGGCACCCTGTGTTCTGCAAGGGAGGCTGACCCCATCCTACCCCATCCACCTTTACCTCCAGAAGGGCCCTCCCTTTACCTCGGAGAGGGAGCATTCCCGCCTGGGCAGGGCATCCCTGGGGAAGACGTCCTGCAGCTGGAGACTGGGCCTGGCACAAACTAGGTGCTCACAGGCATTGGGGATTCCAGCCTGAGCGGAAGGCCTTGTCTGAGGAGCCACCTGCTTACTCCTATGGGCTCTAGCCGTTTCCCCTCACTGCTCCCTTCCTCTGGGAGTCCCTGGAGCCCTGAATTCTGGCTAGCTCCCCCAGCTCCTAAATCCCAGGGTCTAAAGCACAGTGGACCTATCCCTCCACCCTCTGGCCTGTAGGTACTTAGAATTTTAAAGCAAAAGACATTTGGACCCGCACACAAGCAGCCCGTCCCAGCCCTCGTGGCAGGTAAGGTGGGGAGAAAGACCCCTGGGCATCCACTTGGGGCCAAGCGTGGAATTTTGTACCCAAATGTATTAGCTCTGACAGGGTGCCCAGGCGGAGGCTGGCGCTGGGGCCCCTGCACTTCAAAGGCAGCGGGTAGAAGCACAGCTGCCCTCAGGGCACCCCCACTGGTGTCCTAGGCACCTAGGGTGGTTCTGCCACCGGAGTCCGCGGGTCCCAGGGGCCCCCTTCAACCAGAGGCCCCCCGTGAGCTCCTGCCGCCAGCAGCCCCTCAGAGAGCTCCCGCCCCCGGGTATCTCCTGCCTCATCTGTGGCTTCGTGACCTCTGAAAGGAAGAGGCAGCAACAACCACACTCCTGGCCTCCGCTTCCTCCGGGGGCCTCAATGCGGGTCCCTCGAAGGACCCAGATTTTCTCCTGCATGACAACAAAAGAAACTACAGAAGTAGAAGCACCACTGCACTTATCTCTCAGCTGGGCTGTCCCAGGGGTGCTGGGCTGGCTCAGTTGGAAGAACACGGGACTCTTGATCTTGGGGTTGTGAGTTCGAGTCCCACATTGGGTGTAGAGATTACTAAAAAAAGTAAACTTAAACTGGGATGTTCTAGACCAAAAGGTAGGGGTACATGTAAAGATAGATCTATTACGGGGCGCCTGGGTGGCTCAGTCGGTTAAACGTCTGCCTTTGGCTCAGGTCATGATCCCAGGGTCTGGGACCCAGCCCCGCGCGTCAGGCTCCCTGCTCAGCGGGGAGCCTGCTTCTCTCTCTGCCCCTTCCCCCCTGCTCATGCCCTCTCGCTTTCAAAATCTTAAAACAAACAAACAAAAACAACTATTACTACTTCCCTGGGACGATGGTTATCAGCAAGCTGGGCTGTACGGGCACCCCATCTAAAGGTCCCTTCTGCAGGCATTCTGGGGCTCAGGCTCTCCTAGGAACAGGGTGGGATGAGCTGCAGCGCTGGGGGAGGGGGGCAGGGGGAGGAAGCCCTCCTGGCGCTTCGGGATTCAGGTGTGGAGAGCTCTACCCGTGTTGCCATAGTAACAGGGCACCTCTCCGCCGTTGTCATAGCAGCAGCCCGCCTGCAGACAGGCTTCCTCTGAGCTTCTCACTCCACAGGGGATGGGTCTGGAGGACACCTGGCACCGCCCCGGAGTCAGACGCACACCTGGGGATGGGACAGAGCGGTGAGGACGCGAGAAAGGGCCACGCCGGGCAGCAGACTTCCAGGGCAATGGAGGGAGTTGGCTTCCTGAGCCCAGTCAAGGGCGATCAGGCCGTCCAGAGTCCTACATACCTGGGTAAGGTGGCTCGTCAACCCCCCGGTGTTCCAGGGTGCCCCACTGGGGTTTAACCTGGGATGGGTGGTGGGTCCAGGTCCGAGGGACGGCAAGGCAGGGGTTGCACGGACAAAGCCGTGCTCTGCGATGGGGCGGAGGGGCCGGGCCTGAGGAGTGGGAAGGGAGAAGCCCATGGGTGGTGCCGGTTGGGAGTCGGAGTCCAGGCGTGGCCAGGTTTAGGACAAGTCAGAGTGACATCTTGTGTTGCATCAACTCGACCATCGGGCAGCACGGCTTCGATGAGCACCCTCAGGTGGGAGTGCCCATCCTGCAGGCGAGAGGGAGATGGGGGGTGAGGGGGGCAGCGAGGGGAGGCCGCCCAGCATCCCAGGCGGAGGTGGGGGGGTCAGGCAGGGAGCTGATCTGTGGGCTGGTCCCAGGACCTAGCCCCCCTCACCCACCACCCACCAGCCCAAAGGCAGGTGTGACAAGCACAGCGATTGGTCGTGAGCTCCCTCTCCAGCCTGAGGCTGTGTGAGGTCCAGCTGACTCCAAGCTGTGCCCACCCACCAGCCCCCACCCCACCGCGGGCCCGGAGCAGGAGCAGTCCCCACCTTCTCCAGCACGTGGCAGCCTTTGTAACCCACAGAGAAGACAGCAGGTGCCCGGGGCTTGGTGCTGACCCAGTGGTAACAAGCAGAGCAGTTGTTTACCTCAAACCGGTTCCCAAATTCATCTGGGGCAGGGGAGAGAAAGAGGGAAGGGAAGCATCAGAGATGTTTAAGGGTGAGGGGCACTTGGGGGGCTCAGCCGGTTAAGCATCTGCCTTCGGCTCAGGTCATGATCCCAGGGTCCTGAAATCGAGCCCCACATCGGGCTCCCTGCTCAGCTGGGAGCCTGCATCTTCCTCTCCATCCGCCTCTGCTTGTGTTCTCCTTCTGTGGCAATAAATAAAATCTTAAAAAAAAAAACAAAACAACGTTTAAGGGTGGAGCCAGAGACTGTTGGCATCTGCTGAGAAAACCACACTCGGGAGTGGGAGCCCCCAGCTTCAGTCTTAGCTTTGCTACCGGCTTACGGTCTGTAAGGGAATAGCTTTAGCTGGTCTTTGACCTTTCCAGCCACGGTTCCTGGTTAACAGCACACAACAGCAAGCAGGAATGAAGATATGGGGGGAGGGGGGTAAAGGTTAGCGGAATCTCAGGCACCGGGCTGGGTATTCTCCGCCTGTTCCCGTAACCTCGGCTCCCCACATTCTGTGGAGGACGCTGCTGAGGCGCCAGGCCGGAGCTTTGCCAGGTGCACACGATGAGGGGCGGAATGATGGGAACCTGGCATGTTGTAGGTTATCTGCCAGGTTAACCGGTTGTTGCAGTCACTGGGGGACGCATGCTAGAGGTGCACCCCCTCTTGTCAGCCCAGAGCACCAGGGCGCTCCCCGGGTGCAGGCATACCCCCGGGACTCCTGTTCAGTGCACGGGGCAAGGTTGGGGGGTCTTCATTCCCATCTTACAGATAAGGAAATGGGTTCAGAGAGGCCAGGTAAGTTTTTCAAGAACACAGAGCTTAGAAGCTGCAGATTCAAATCCTCCTTTGAACCCCCCCCCCCACCTTTCTCCACACCAGGCCAGGCCCACCAGGGCCCTGCCACTCAGAGCGGTCTGTGGGCCAGTAGCCTGGGCGTCAGCTGAGCTCGGTCACAGATGCGGAGCCTGGGCCCCATGAATCAAGACCGCATCTCAGCAAGAGGGCCTGTGCACACTTCCCTGGGTGACCAGGGAAACCGAGAATGGCAACTCCCCTCCCTCCCGCTCCCCCCTCCCCAGCGTGGTGAGGGAGCGGGGGCCAAGAGGCCTCTCCTCTTGTTCCTGCTGCAGGGGAAGGGTCCCCGCCTGCCACTGCAGCCCGGGGAAGTGGGGACCACGGTTCGGCCACACTCACCTACCACCTTGAAGCGGACCGTCTGGCCTGACCGGGGGAGCACTCGTAGCTGCAGACTCTTGACCCCGCAGTCCTGGCTGTACCCCAGGCCGGAGAGATCAGGCTCGGGGAGTAGCTGCTGCCCCAGCCCCAGAGCGCTCACCAGCAGCAGGGCCACGTGGCAATCCCAGACCCCGGCCGAGGCTCCTGCCGTCACACAAACCACAGCAACCCCCACAGGCCCCCGCCCGCCCAGGTGAGGCCCAGGACTTATATGGGGGAGGTGGCAAGTGGGAACTTCGAGGGGCAAAGGGCGCCCACCTGGAGGAGCCCTGCCTGGCCACCAGGGGCTCTAGTGAAATTCCCGCCCTGAAGGCCAGGGAAGGCCCCCTCCCAGCCAGGGACCCTGACGGGCTGCCCCGAGAGCGGCCCCTCACCCTGACTTCCCGCCTCACAGCTGGGCCTTGAGGCCGGCTCTGCGGGGCTCAGCCAGGTGATCCTGGTTGGGAGGTGGAAAGGAGGGAAGCTTCCGGTACAGGTGGCTGCAGGGGGGCCGAAGGGCGGGTTCCAAGTCCCTCGTCATCCCCTCCCTATCCAGGCCGGCTCTCCAGGGCCTCCTGCCTGCACCGGGGCCTTGGGGCCACCAGAAGCTGCAGGGGCCATGGGGGGTGGGCAGCGGGCCTGGTTAGGTAACAGGGCTTTCGGGGGAGGGGGCGCTAAGCAGACCCCAGAGGTCGAGATGCTGCCCCTGCCCTGAGAGCGGGCAGACAGATGGGGTGACAGGCCAGCAGACAGACTGGAAGCCCCTCACGGGGCCCTCCTGATGATCAGGGCGATTAACGGGGCCATGGCTGTCACCAGTGACAAATCACAAGAACGGACAAGAAATGGACCGTGGCCTCCCGGATGGGACCCTGGAGCAGAACAAGGACTGGAGGTAAAAGCTAAGGAAACGGACTTAGGTTCGTAACAGTGGATCAACAGGGGTTCATTAACTGTAATAAACCTACTGCCGGAATGTGAGAGGGTCACCCTACGGGACACTGGGTGCGGGGCCCATGGGACCTCTGTGCTAAATCTGGAACCGTTCTGAGAAATAAAGTCCATTAACAACCACAAGAAGCCTGGCTCATAGGCAGCAGTGCTTCCCATGGGCCAGGCAGCCCCAAGGCCTCGCCCAAGGCCTCGTTACCGCCGGCCTCCTGTGGGGGAGGCCTGGCAGGGTCCAGCTCCGCCAGCGAACGCCGCTGAGTGTCAGCCGCCACAGCTGGGTGGCATGTAGCTCAGTCAAGAGTCTGGCTCCAACCCAACCCCTACCTCTTCTCTTTCTAGCCGTGGCCGGGACACTTCGCTTTCTGGGATTCATTTCCCTGCTAGTGAACTGGGGAGAATGCTCGCAGGGTGGACAGAAAGACGCACAGTGACAAAGAATGGCTGTGACAAGTCCCACGTGGTAATGATTTAGCGCTTGAACTTCACCATGACTAGAGCGTAGGTGGGGGGAGCTTGGAGGGTCTCCCTGGGTGCAGGGCAAGTTAAGGCACGGGGCCAGGGTGGGGGTGGCGGAAGCATGGGGGGCACAGAGGGTAGGGGTGGGGGTATCGTGTTGAGGCAGAGGGAATTTGGGGTGATAAAAGCATAGGGCTGCAAACAGGGGATTTCAGGCCGACTGGGGTCCCTGGAGGGGTAAGGGCTGGTGAGGTGGGTTTTAAACTTTTTCTTTTGAAATAATTTTAGACTTAGCGAAAAGAATTTCCCTACACCCTTCACCCAGATCTCTCACATATTAACTGTTGTTAAAAACAAGGCAACAGGCCCCAAAATAGCATCATTTATGCTAAGCCCCATGTCATCAAACCAAGACTTAATTACAGTTTTGGCTCTCCCAGAAATGGAATCTTAAGCCAGCCAAAAAAAAAAAAAAAAAAAAAAGGAATGGCCTGATTAGCCTTAGCCAATAATCTGATCAACAGACCCTTTCCATCCCCTAAAGGAAAGTGACCTTGCAATGAACCAACCCCCATTTTTACTTGTAGAAGTTCCTTGTTCTCGCTTCCTTCTACCTATTAAGTCTTTCTGGATAGCTCCTCTGAGCGCCTTCCTATCTGCAGGACGCTGCCTGATTCATAAAGCCAGTAGGATGTTTAAAATGTACTCAGTTGAATTTTGTTCAATTACATTTGTTTTCGCTCTTTTGCTCTCCCTATGTACACAGACGCCCACATCCACACTCTCTTCCATAACATTTGAGAGCCGCATGCAGATGGTTCTCCTTTTACCCCCGAATTCTGCAGTGTGTACTTCCTAAAATACAAGTAAAATGATCAAAACCAGGAAATCAACATTGGTATAACACAAATGCCCAATTTACAAACCTTATTCAATTTACCAACAGTCCTAATCGTGACTTTTACAGCAAAGGAGAAAAGTGTTTTTTTCCTAGACCGGGATCCAGTGTGAGACCAAGAGCAGGCTTCTTGAGCTCCTCCAGCCTGGCACCGTCCCTCTATCGGTCTTTGTTCCTCGTACCCTTGATGTTTTGAGGAGTAGAGGCCGGTAACTTGACAGAATGGTCCTCACGCGGGTTGACCTGGTGTTTCTTCTTGATTCGATTCAGGTGATGCCCTTTTGGCAGGTGCATTAATTTGCTAGGGCTGCTGTGAGAAAACAGCATGGCCACACAGGTGGCTTCAACCATAGACATTTATTTTCTCACAGCTCTGGAGGCTGGAAGTCCAAGGTCAAGGTGTCAGCAGGTTTGGTTTCTTCTGCGGCTGCTCTCCTTGGCTTGAGATGGCCACCTTCTCCCTGTGTCCTCACGTGGTCTTTCCTCTGTGTGCACATCTCCCCTGGCTCTGTGGGTCCATGTTTTCTCTTCTTGTAAGGACACCGGTCAGCTTGGATTAGAGCCCATCCTTACAGGCTCACTGTAACATAATCACCCCTTAAAGGCCCTGCCTCCAGATACAGCCGCATTTGGTGGTGCTGGGGGTTCGGGCTCCTGCATACGAATGGGGGGCACCATTCAGCCCATCCCAGGCAGGAAGAGCCCAGTCTGCTGCTAAGTTACTGTTTCTCTTCGGACACGGGAAGTCCTTGATGGGGAGACCCTTGGAGACTCCTGTATGCGACTGTCCTGCTCCCCCTCAGCAAACCTTCACCCAGGGGTGGTGGTTTCCCTGTTCCATCATTCCCTCCACATGTGTTTGCCTCCTGCTGTAACAGAGAGCTGTCCCCGAGGGGAAGGGGGGACAGTTCAGATGGCGGAGAGAGCCCCGGCCGGAGGAGCTGAGAGCCTGGATTCTATCCTGCACTTGCTGCTCAGGGGCGAAAGGACCTCTCCCCTCTGTAAAGCAGGGATGGGCATGATGATGGTGGGGACGGAATGAGATACACAGAGAGGTCCATATGCATGACGGCAGGGTGTCTTCCCAAGGCCCTGGACAGGCAGGAAAAGAGCAAGGGAACTTCCTCATGGCTAAGGGCAGAAGGATGCCCTTGAGAAAAGTTGTGCTAAACTGGCCTGAGAGGCGGAGCCCTGAGCCCTTGGTTATGATTCCAGTTCTTGCAAAATCCCACAGGCCCCAGCCTGGAAAGGACGCCGGCTCCCCCACCCCACCACCAGAGACCTTAGAAAAATCACTTACCCACTCACTGACTCGATTTTCTCATCTGTATAATGGGGCCAGTAACAGTGCCTAACTTGTAGGCTTGCTGTGAAGATAAATAAGGGGACCCACAGACGGCATGGAGAGAGTCTGCATCGCTTGGACACAAGAGCAATAAAAGCCATGGATTGTTTTCACTTCTGAGGAAAGAGGGTCAAATCAGAGTGACCTGACTTGGGGTCTTGGCTTCCCACTTCACCTCTTTCTAAACCTGTTTGTTCATCTCTAACCTTTTAAATTTCTTTTTTATCTTTTTAAAATGGGGCTTCTGGGACACCTGGGTGGCTCAGACGGTTAAGCATCTGCCTTCAGCTCAGGTCATGATCCCAGGGTCCTGGGATCGAGTCTCACATCTAGCTCCCTGCTCAGCGGGGAGCCTGCTTCTCCCTCTGCCTGCTGCTCTCTCTCTCTCTCTGACAAATAAATAAACAAAATCTTAAAAAAAAATAAAATGGGGTTTCAAATTTCTTAATCTATAGAATGGAATTAAGAACAAGATCAACCTAGCTGGGGTGCTGTGAGCCTGAAGGGCTCACTAAATGAGTTCTCCGCCCTGTCTCACCTGCTCATGGGGGTCAGGGACAGAAGGAGGGTGCCATGGGAGGACGGGGCCTCTCCAGGCTGGAAAGACAAGGTCCTGTCACATTGCCTCTCTGCTGCTTGTGGGCATCGCCAGGACCTCCTGAGTAAGGAGGTTGGTGGATTTTAGGGCAGGTCCTCCCTGCTTCCTGCTGTGCGTCTCACTTCCTCTTTGATTAACTTCTGTAAAAAGGTCAGAAAGGAAAAACAGAAACCTATTTCCTAAGGCAGGAGCAGAGGGATAAAACTGGGGAGAAGCTGGGGGACACTTTCCCTTGGGGCCCACTCCCTGGACCGTTGGTTAAACACAGATGATGTGCTAAACATCTTCTTGGGAGCCCAAGACACTCAGGGTCTGGGAAAGTGGGGCTGCAGGATGGGCAGGCGAGGGGCAAGGGCATTCCAGGTAGTAGCCATGCAAAGGCACTGGGGTAGGTGAAGAGGATAGGGAAGCTGGGGACATGGGGAAAGGTACAGGCACTCGCGGGCGGTGCGCTGGATCCGAGTGAGGTCTGCATAGCTCCCACAGGCCACAGAGACCCAGCGGTGGTCTGCTAGGCTCCAATTTGTCTTCCTGCCTGGGGTAGCTGAGGTTGACGCAGAGATGGACCCGACTTCTGCTCTTGCTGGCTGTGACAGCGAGTTTCAGGCCACAGAGAAGCTTGTGCTTTAGGGACCGGGCCTGTGCCCGGGGGGTGCGGGCGGGGGGTCCCTGGACAGGCGGGCAGGGCTGGGCTGAAGATGGGCCCCCCCCCCCCCAGGGATTCATCCCAGTGCTCAGAGAAGCCAGGCTGAAGAGTCCCTGTGGGCAGCCACATCCCCACTCTTCAGGTAGGGACACCAGCTTCCCTGGGCCTGAGGCTCCTTAATCTCTAAACCCTGCAGGTGGGCCCCTGAGGCACCGCCAGCCGTGAGCAAGGCTCTCTCCCTTCCCTGGCTCCCGCACGTTCTGTCTGGCAAGGCACAGCTCGCTGACGTCCATGTCAGCATCACTGCGGACGGCAACAAGTGATGAACCTACTTCAACTCTGGAGCAGGGGGCTTGACGCTCCTGGGATTCTGTGGGATCCTGTGCCCTCTTATGGTAGGGCCTTCATGGGCTTCCAAAATAAGGTTTTCGGCAAATATGCGACTGGAAAAGGCAAGTGCAACGTCTGGAGTCAGGAAGAGGTTGACATGCAAACGCAGCGCACTAAGAATAACTAAGTAACAGGCAGCTGGTTTTTGCATTGTCACTCGGCGCCCGGCTCTGAGCCGAGCGCTGGGCTCACTCTCTCCTCGGACCCCCACAGCAGGGAGGGGAGGCCTTGGGGGAAGCCCCTCAGCTAAGCACTCTCTTCCAGGTAGAGCTGCTGCCCCCTCCTCCGAGCACCCCAGGCCCAAGGACCCCGACTCTCCTTTCCAGTGGGTCAGCGTCCTCTGTGCCCCCAGAACCAGCAGCACGGGGATCTGCCAGGGAACCTGATGGAAATGCAAATGCCCAGGCTGAACCCTAGACCCGCTGGGGGAGAGGCCCAGCAGCCTGGGTGTGACCAGCCCCACTGGGAGGTCCCGATGTGCACTCAGCTGAGAGTCGCTGGTCTGTATGGTTTTAGGCCCTTCCCAAAGGCCCCGGTCACCCTCCCCCGGACTCTCCCCTCCGTGAAGGCCCATTGGCAGTCTTGGCATCCTCCTCCTGAAGATCCCAGCCCAACCCTGGGGAGGGCTCCCCTAAGGGTCCTCTAATTTCTAAACTTGGCCTGAGCTCTTGACGCCTGGTCACTGGAGGCTCCTGCCCTCTGCTTCCAGCCAGCGAGCCCCCTTAAGGCTCCCTCTGTTCCTGTCTGCTCCCAAGGCTCTCTCCGAGGGGCAGACGCTGGCTCCTGGCTCCTGATGCTCTTGCCTCCCCCCCACCAGCCCCAGCGTCCCACGCCTAGGGGCCGAGGGACTGTGGCACTGGGGAATACGTGCCGAGAGGTCCGTCTCCACTGTGGGAGGACAGTCGAGGCCCCCCCCCCCCCCCCGCCATCCCCCCGCAAGAACAAACGTCACTGTCTTCTTCTTTAGAAAATCTTAGGGCCCTGCCCATCTGGACTACTTTTTTGTTTGTTTTAGCAACTTTTCATAAATTGTCCTCAGGGAGGGTTGGGAGGAGCCACCACTGTGATTACAGGATTGGAAACAGGGGTTGGGGGAAAGGTCTGAGGAGGCAGGGTTTCAGGTAAGAAGCCCCTTAGCAGGGCCGCCGTGAGAGGTTGTGCAGGATGTTCACTGCACAAGGGTACCTCCTGGAGGAGGCAAGGGAGGCCTGAGGTCCCGAGGGAGGGGGCTCAAGCCTGATGCTCCCCTGTCAAAATGTGTCTACAGGAGGGAAGGGGGGATTCTTTCTTAGCCCCAGGAGCAGTCTGTGCACACCAATCCTTGCACTCTGACCAGGGGCTGTGCAGAAGGAGTCCCTCTTAAAATCCCTACTTTCCTGCTGTGAGGTTATTTGCCCAAGGTCACATAGCTTGGGAGTGGCAGTGCTGGATCCAGCCACAGAGTCCCTGAGCTCACCCACCACACTACCCTGCCGGCATGCCCTTGGAGGATGGCCAAGGGCCAGCACGTTGGGGCTGGGGGTGGGTGGGGATGGGGGGACTTTCCCCAAAGCAGGAAGGAGACATCTGCCTGTTTCTTAGGGAGGGGTGCAGGCACTTGTCTTTGGAAGACCAGGCCCTCCGTGACCTACAGGAAAGGAGAATTGCCCGCGCTAATATTTTGGATAATCAAGTCGTTTACTGATCTGCCATCTTGGGCTGCAGAGAAAAATATTATCCCCATCACAAGGTCACAGTATTTTAGACATTCTTCACTCGGGATCGCAGGCTTCCCGCAAGATTATTAAGTGCCAGGCCCTGCGACGGAGCCTGTGTCTAAATGGAAGAGTCCTGTAGAGTCAGTCCCATGGGTGGGGGGGCGCTTGCCTTGATATGGGAGTTTTTACACGTGTTTTACTGAGCACTTCTTAGGTGCAAGGATGCTGAGTTTGACCCTAGGACGCTTGCTCAGCAAAGACTTGGGGAACCATTAAATGCAAACTCATAAAGTTCCATTAGCTCGTTGCAGGGCTCCGGGCGCATTTTAAATAAAAGCTGCCCAGCCCTTGCCCTGCAGTCTCTACCCGTCCCTACCCGGAAGAGAAAAGGACTGATTTCTCCGAGCACCTACTGTGTGCCTGGCACTCTGTGAATGAAGGTGTGGCGCTGAGGCTCGGCTCGTAGACGGCAAAACCAGGGGCAAGGACTTGCCCCCCCCCCCAGGGCTGCAGGGGGACAGCCTGGCCTCTGCTCTTCCCACTGCCTGCACCCTGCCTGCCTGAGGATTATGGGGTCAGGAGAGGGCACCCCAGGACAGTGGACCCATGCACGAGATGTCCTCTCCCTCGTGGACCTCTCCTACACAGCGGTCGCCCTCAAACGCAGCCCCGGAGGCACGCTCCCATTCCCCCACCTGCCCTTGCAGGGATCCGGGGCTCCTGCAAAATCTCCGGGGGGAAGGGGAGGGGGGCAGGGGCTGCCAGCAATTTTGTCCCTTTCTCACTGATGGAGACGACTATTACAGAATACCACTGGGGCAACTCACCCTCTGGCTGTCCCCGCCTCCCCCAACCCCACCCCTGAACACACACAGACATAGACACACACACACACAGACACTCACTCTGGGGCGGATAGCCATTTCCTCCCTCAGCCTCACTCCCCTGCCTCCGCCTGCCCCGTGCGGTGCCTCCTCGGCAGGCTGCCACCCGGAGCTGACTGTCCCCAGCGCAGGAATCCTGTGCTCCTTCTGTGCCCAGGTAAGCGAGCAATAGCCCAGGGGCTGGGCAGCCTCAGTGCCCTCTCTGGACCCACAAAGGAAGGCACAGTTTCGCCAGGGGACAGGCTCCTAACGACTAGGCAGAGGAGTGGGTTTACCAAAGACTGGAGGGGACGAGCTGCTCGCAGAAGGGAAGGCACTAGAAGCCAGGCACAGTGGTGAACCACAGAAGCCTCTCTCCATACTCACAAGCAATCTGGGGCGCGGGGAAGGGGGGGATTAGAGGAGCAGTCTTAGGGTAACTGACCCTAAAAGTTTGCCTTCTCTGCCCCAACCCCCACCAGAGCAGGACCCTAGCTGCCGGGCTCCCTGAGAATCCCAGGAGGCTGGGTGCCGGCTCCATGCAGCCAGAAAGCCCAAACCCGATGGGTTCCCTGGGACAGCGGGTTTGTGCTCTCTGAGCATCCCCAAGGGACCTGGCCAAGAGGCTGCTGGACTGCAGGGAACGTTTCAGTGCAGAGAGGGGATGGCACTCATCTGTCTGCTGGGTGAAGTCCCAGCGGCACCACTGCAGCTGAGCGACGTTGGGCACATTGCTATGCTTCTCTGAGCCTCAGTTTCCTCTTCTGAAAAATGGGGTCTCACAGGGTCACTGTGAGTCCAATTGCTCTGCAAACTCTAACGCTTGGGAAGCATGGGCATTCCCGGGGAGCACGGGCCCAACTGCTCCCCACCCACCTCCCTGTGATCCCCAGCTCCAAGGGCTCGTCTGCTTGGAAAAGTCTAGTTTGATGTCCTGGGGTTGCACCTCACAAAGGACCGTGGTACCTGGAGAACAGTGTGGACTTTCTCACCCTGGCCAACAGCATTCCCCCTGGAAATGTGAGTGCTGAAGACCACCCCCCCAATTCCCTCCCTTCTTCCTCCATCAACGCTTGCTTACAGCAGAGGCGTGGGAAAGAGAACAGGCTGAGCGCTAAACTGTTGCAGCTCCACTTGTCAGTGTTATGTGCGTGGCTAAGGCCTCAGTTTCCTCCCCTGTAAAATGGGATGGAGTGAAATTCTAGCGCCTTTCTTCTCGAGTCCTGAGCAAGAGAGCACCTATGTAAAGGGCCTCTCGGGGTCTCGGGCGCACAGGGGGGCCCCAGGACAATCTGAGTCCCCAAGCCCCGCTCCCTGTCCCCTACCTCCTGTCAGCAGCCTCCCACCCCTCCCCCTCAGCCCTCGCCCATCTCAACCAGCTTCACTTCAGGTGGTCTCGGGCTTTTGATGAGGCTGTGGGTGTGCACATCTGGGGTGTCTGCACATCTGCCAGAGGTTGGCTTCCACAGCACTTACCTGAGAAGTTGCTCAATGACTATCTGCTCAATGAGTGCATCACTGAGCAAATAAATAAGCAGGCTGGGTTTTCCCGGGCAGGCAGATGGGTTCGGCTGCCCCCTGGGCAGGGGAACAGTCCTCCAGCCCCATTGGGCCTCCAGGGCCCCAGTCTGGTAGTTCCTCATGCCCAGCTCTCTCCTTGCTCTTATCTTATTTCCTCTCCAACTACCAAAGTAGGGGCCGACTCCACTGTTCAAGGTCAACACACCCAACCTGCCAGTGTTGTGGGAACTTGTAGGTGCCCCAGTGCCCTGGGAATGGGGAAAGGAGTCCTGTATGGCCTGGCCTTGTTTCTGTTTCTCCATGTGACCCCAGGGGACCTGCAGAATAATAATCACAACACGGATACTGTAGTGCTTCCTGCATGCCGGGCTCCGCTCTAAATGCTTATATATGTAAACTCATTGAACACTGCCAACAGCTGTAGGATCTAGGTCCTGTTGCGACTGACATCCACGTCACAGAGGAGGAAGCAAGCTCAGGAAGGTTAAATGGCTCGCCCAAGGTTGCCGTGAGCAGGGGTGCAGCTGGGATGCTATTCCCCCCACCTTACTGTCTTTGCTCAACTTCACTGATCCCCCTCGGCGTCATCCATACCATTCATGGGACAGATTCCGATCTCCTGGGGAGGGTCCCTGGCTGCCCCTGCCCAGCCTACCTCAGCGCCTCCTTCTCTCCACCGCAGAGCTCACCATGTCGGCCAACGTCACCCTGAAGCCGCTCTGCCCGATCCTGGAGCAGATGAGCCGCATCCAAAGGCACAGCAACTCCAGCATCCGCTACATGGACCACGCCTCGGTGCTGCTGCACGGGCTGGCCTCGCTGCTGGGCCTGGCGGAGAACGGGCTCATCCTCTTCGTGGTGGGCTGCCGCATGCGCCAGACCGTGGTCACCACCTGGGTGCTGCACCTGGCGCTGTCGGACCTGCTGGCCACCGCCACCCTGCCCTTCTTCACTTACTTCCTGGCCGTGGGCCACTCGTGGGAGCTGGGCACCACCTTCTGCAAGCTGTACTCCTCCATCTTCTTCCTCAACATGTTCGCCAGCGGCTTCCTGCTCAGCGCCATCAGCCTGGACCGCTGCCTGCAGGTGGTGCGGCCCGTGTGGGCGCAGAACCACCGCACGGTGGCCGCGGCCCACAGGGTCTGCCTGGGGCTCTGGGCCCTGGCCGTGCTCAACACCGTGCCCTACTTCGTGTTCCGGGACACCATCCCGCGGCTCGACGGCCGCATCATGTGCTACTACAACGTGCTGCTCCTGAACCCCGGGCCCGACCGCGACGCCACGTGCAACTCGCGCCAGGCGGCCCTGGCCGTCAGCAAGTTCCTGCTGGCCTTCGTCGTGCCGCTGGCCATCATCGCCTCGAGCCACGCGGTCGTGAGCGTGCAGCTGCACCACCGCTGCCGCCGGCGGCCCAGCCGCTTCGTGCGCCTGGTGGCGGCCGTGGTGGCGGCCTTCGCGCTCTGCTGGGCGCCCTACCACGTGTTCAGCCTGCTGGAGGCGCGCGCGCACGCCGAGCCCGCGCTGCGGCCGCTCGTGTGGCGCGGCCTGCCCTTCGTCACCAGCCTGGCCTTCATCAACAGCGTGGTCAACCCGCTGCTCTACGTGCTCACCTGCCCCGACGTGCTGCACAAGCTGCGGCGCTCGCTGCGGAGCGTGCTGGAGAGCGTGCTGCTGGACGACAGCGAGCTGGGCGGCCCGGGCAGCCGCCGCCGCCGCGCCTCCGGCCCCCGCCCGGGCCCCGCCGCCCGCCGGCCGCCCCCGTCCGGGCCCGCGCGCCTGCTCGCCTGGCTGCGGGGCGGCCGTGCGGCGTCCGCGCAGCGGGCCCGCTCCCGGTCCCAGGACGAGAGGGGCCCCCTGAACCGGGCGCTGAGCACCACGTCGGGGTAGAGGGCGGCCGGCGCGAGGGCGCGAGGGCGTCCCGGGGGCGGAGTCAGGCCGGGACCCGGCGTCTGCCTTTTAAATCGCCTGCCGTGACTCCGTTCCCTTCAGAACCGTCGGCGGCGGGAGGGGCGGGCGCCGAAATTCTGCATTTCCAGCAAGCTCCCAGGAGGCGAAGTCCGCGCTGCTGGTCAGCGGACCCCACGGGGACCAAGGCAGGGTTAAAACCACAAGATTTCTCGAACTAGGGTACTCGGGATGCACCTTCCTGGAGCTCAGCTTTACCAGATGGCGGGAGGGGAAGGGAGGGAGGTATTTTTACAGGAAACCAGTGATACGTGCGTTTGGAGTAGAAAACTGAAAGGTTTGGGAAGTACTGGTCCAGTCTAACTCTTCATGTAGTCACCTAGCCAACGTTTATTGAACTAGACGCTTGATCCCACAATCTTGAGGGACAGGTTCTATTAGCTCCAATTTCTACCCATGATCCAACTGAGGTACATGGAGATTAATCCACTTACCCAAAGTATAGGGTCTGCATACTCACCATTGAGCACCATGCAGTTCAATTACCGTTTAGTAAGTGAAAGAACACCCCCCCCCCACCACCCGCAACATACCCAAGGTACTGAAGGTCTTGCCTGTAAGAGGCCTCCTCTCTACCCTACTGACCCAGCACCAACCAAGGAGTTTATAAGGTAGAAAGAGCAAGGGGTGCCGTGGCCAGCCTGGGCTAATCCCGTGCAGTGGGCATCTCTGCTGAAGGTCTTCTTAGTATGTGAATGTGCACAGCAGCCCGAGACCACAGCACGTGACATTTCCTCATGGATCCGACATCTGTATGGGCCTGGTATTCTACCATGGAATACCCTATGGGCAATGCTGGTAATCCCCAAATCTTTCCAATGCCCACCCCCCAACCACGCAGCAGCTGGGCGGCTGTCCCGATCTGTAGCAGTCAGGGCTAACTCGGACCTCCTGATAGCGCATCCATGCCCTGACACGTCTCTACCCGCCACGCTCTAGAAGACAAAGACCACTGCACTTGGGTCTGTCCCGGAGCCAGGCGCAGAGCTGTGGCCAGTAACTGGTGCGTGGAACAGTGGAATCTCGGTCCAGTGCTGCCTGTGCCGCTCCTGGCTGGGGTCCTGAAGGCCGGGCTGGCCGGCTTACTGTTTGCCACCGTGCCGGGCCTTGCCCACAGCCCGTGCTCAGCAGACGAACGGATGCGCAGCTGACCGAGCCGATGTCCACCTTCACAGCTCCCCGTGCTCCCTGCTACCCTCCCCGGCTTCACTCGTAGCACTTCCCGCTGTCTAACACAGTACCATTTCCCTGTTTATTATGTTTTTTTCCAACAGAACGAAAGCTCCTTGTGGGCAGGGGCCTCTATTCCCCAATACCTAGAACTGTGCCTGTACACAATAAATATTTGTTACAGACTGGATGGCACGGGTGAATCAGATCCGCGGGGCTTCCGCAGAGTCCGGCACAGGCGAGAGCGAGCTGGGGGGCGGGGCGGACCTCACTCCCTGAAACCTTTCGGTGTTGAAAAGTCGGGGAAGCCGGGTTCAGCTGGCCGGGCGACAGGGCCAGTGGGCTACAGAGACACCCCAAGCAGCGTTTGGGATGGTGCGAGGGGGACTGGTTCCTGACTGCAGCCTCCTGGCCTGAGTTGGACCCACGACCTTGAGCCGGAATACACATTTTAGAGAGTCACCCTCCGGTTGTCAGCTCCCAAGGAACCAGAGAATTTACCCTTCATGGTTGCAAGGCACTTGATGAAGGAGGAGAGAGGAGGAAGGAGGCGGGGGTCGGGGCTGAACCTCTTCCCTCCTCCAGTCTCTGCCAGGCCGCAGGCTCCCTCTGGGCTTGAGAGCCCCCGAAGGCTCAGAGCCCCTCTGGGGTGGGGCGGGGTGGGGTGGCGCCAGCGCTGGAGTGCCGCGTCCCGCTGAGGCGTGTGACCAGTGGCCCAGTGGCCCGACGAGTGGTTGGCCGCAGAAGGCCTCTGGGCTGTCCCGTGCTCACATCTTGGCTGCTGGCCCCTGGGGTGGCTTTTGCAGCAGCGCCAGTGTGTCCCGCTTCTGAATGGAGCGAAGCTGCTTCTTCTTCGCCCGCTTCAGCTTGGCGGGGTTTCGGATCTGGGGGTGGTGTGAGGAGAGGGCCTTAGTGTGGCTGTCGTCTCTGCCCTGTGCCCCGGGGAAAGGGAGGCCACCCCGCAGGGGCGCCGAGGCATCTCGAGCACAGCGCCCAGCCTGGCCGCGGTTCAGATCCCCCGAGCGAGACAACACTCACCACTTGGACAACCTCTGCCCTCCGCTCATTCTCCAGGCGGCGTTTCAGGTTCTCGGCCCGGCGCTGTTTCTTCTCCTGGAACACAGAGGGGACGGGGATTTGAGGCTGGGAGCCGGGGCAGCCCTGGTCTCTTAGGCCTCAGGGGAGTAAAAGCTGGCTGAGTTCCCAGGGAGAGGACAGACTCTCTCACCCCAGCTCGATTGTTGCCAGCAAGGAGATATGCCCCTGCCCGTGACTGCAGCCGAGAAGGGGGGCACCTGGTCGTGCAGCTTAGATAGGGGGATGGTGGGTGGGGGGAGGTAAGACACAATGGCCCCCACGCCCCCCGCCCCATCAGCTGCCGGGGGTAAGGGGTGGAGGCTACGGGGAAGAGGCTATCTGGGCCCCGTTCAAATCCTGGCTCTGCTGCTTCCAAATGGGTGACCTTGGCCAAGTTGCTTAACCTCTCTGTGCCTCAAGGCCCCATATTGAAAGTGAAGAGATGACTCCGGATTGTCCTGAGGAATAAATGAATGCATGCATGCACTGGCCTTGGAGGGGTACCCGGCCCGGTGGGAACACTTCAAAGATGGATCTAGTTGGAGTCTGTCTCAGGGATGGGGAGTCCAGTGCCTTCCGGCTACGCTGACTGCCGCCCCGGGTGGGGCCCGAGGGGATGGCAGCTCTGAGGCCGCTGCATGGTCAGGGGCCTCTCCGGGCTTTGAGGACTTAGGGGAGCAGGGGTGGCCTGGGCCCCTGGGGAGGAGAAAGGAGAAGTGAGATTTGGGCTCCTGTCAGGGGAAGGGCTGGGCTGGGGGCACTCCCGGGGGGGCGACAAGAAGTCCGTCTTGCTCAAGAGGTAGTCCAGGCCACACAGGAAGTAAGATAAGGACTCGGCACACAGCAGCACTGGGGTGCCTCAAAACGGGGGAGAGATGGCTGAATTGCCTGGCCCAGCCCCTTCCCTCGGTGGCTAGGCTCGGGCCTGTGCCCCTGGGATCACGAGGCAAGTGACATCCCTCTGATAACCCCAGTCCTGGTGGGGTGGTCACAGACCTCATACTCTCGTGTGCTGCCTGCTGGGGCTTCCTGGAGCCCGAAGGGGTTGGGGGGAGACCTCTAAGCAGGCATTTCCGGCCTGGGGATGAGGGGCAGGCAGAGCATGAGGAAGGTGTGGGGTATCCACTTTGCTGATGTGTGGGAGCTGTCTCTTGGAGAATGATGGCAACCGTACTGGGGATAAGGCTTTCCTACCTGAGCGAGGACCCTGAAGCCCATATCACCAAATGCTTTGATCAGCAGTGAGGGCCACCGTGGGGGGCTTCGTCCTGGGCTCCTCCCCATCCTTGAGTCTCTCATAGAGCCCTGGGCTAAAGTGGACACTGCACTGGGCTTCCCCACCCTGCGGTCCCAGACTGCACTTCTACTTCTGGCCAGGCTCCCTGCCTCCCTAGGGCCAGCAGCCCTCCCCCTGCCCCCGCCCCCCCCCCCCCCCCCCAGGCCTATTCCAGCAGTCACCACCTCAGCCCCCTGAGCTCCAGCCTCAGCCTGGCTGGCTGGCCCCTCACCTGCCGGCGTTTCTCCTTCTCCTCCTCTAGGTGCCGGGCGAAGTCCTTGGCCAGCTTCCTCTCCTGCCGTTCCTTCATCTTCCGCTGCCAGGATGTGCGCAGGGGCTTGTCCTGCACCATTTGGGAGAACCTGGAAGGGAGACAATGGGCGCTCGTGTCATCCGTGGGAGGTGCCCATGCCCACTCCCCCCTCAGCTCTGGGCTCTGGGCCTTCTTCCTCAGAACCCAGGCAGAATTACATCCTCCCCTGCCCGTTCGCCAGGCAGCAGCCCTCTGGGTCTGCAGAAACGGGCCCCAGTCATGCCGGCTGCCATTTCTTAAGCCCTAGTTACATGTCCCTGAGATGGTACTCTTGTTCTTCCCATTTTAAAGAGGAGCAAACCAAGGCTCAAAGAGGTTAAATAACGGCACCAGGTCACCTTGTACCTGAACAGCTGTCAAGACTGAAACCCCTGTGACCAGAGTCCAGACCACAGAGCCTTTCCATAAGGTTCTGCTGCTTCCGCCAAGCAAGCTCAGCTTGGGTGCTAATGCTTCTGGAGCTAGGGCTCACTCCCTCCAGGGGCGGCCTATTCCATTTCAGAACAGCGCGGGGGTATGTGAAAACGTAGTGGGCATGAGAGGATATCGGGCGATGTCCTGTTTTCCTAAGTGTGACAGTGACATTACAGTCCCAGGAGAAACAGGACTATCTTGGTAAGAGATAAGCATACTGCATATGGGTGGAATGATCTATCTACGACATGCGGGAAAATATTCCAGGAAAGAAAGGAATGTCAAGGAGCAAGACGAAGCTAGACCAGTACGATTGTGAGTGCTGCTGAGCAGGTGAGGAGAACGGGGTGGGGGTCACGAACCACACTCTCCCCTTTTCCGTAGGTCTTTCTCCTTGAGCTATCTGCAGCCTTGCTGGCTGCCCCGTGGGCCTTTTCTCCTTCGCAGATCCTCTCATAGTGGCCTTTTTGCCTCCTCCACCAATTTCTTGACTTCTGAAAGAGTTCTTCTTCATCCACTTCCAGTATATGGTGCCCCAAATGGTCATTGCAGGTCGGCGGGCTCGCCCCAGCTTCTGAAGGCTGCGGTGCACAGGGCAGAGACCACTTCCCTCAATACTGCTCTTCTGGGTCATTTTCTCCCCTTGTTCCACAGGAGTCTGGTACACACAGCCTGGACCTTGACCCCCAGGGCTGAAGGCCTGTCCATCTTCAGCCTGGTTCTGACCCCAGAACGGCCCTCGACTGCTCCCTCGCCCTCTCCCCTAGGACTTCCTGCTGAAGACCTGGCGTCCTAAGCACAGACTTCCTCCCCAGCGCCGTGATGAGAAACCCAAAGGGACAAGGCCGTGGGGACCTGGACACACACAGAGCCACAGGGCACACCGCTGCCTCCGTCCAGAGCAGCGCTGCCGAGCAGAACCGTCTGTACTGGTGGAAAGGCTCGATATTCACGCTGTCCGGAGAGGCACTGAGCAGCTGAGCAACTTGAGATGTGGCTGGTGTGATGGAGGAACTGAATGTTTCAGTTTTTAAATTTTAACCAACTTAAACTGAAATCGCCACATGTGCCTGGCGGCTACGCTACGGGGCTGACACAGTTCCAGAGCATCGGTTTTACCTGGAGGTTGAAGGCAGACAGGCCTGGGTTTCAAGGCCGGGATCTGCCTCCTACTACCTGGGTGATCTTGGGCAAAGTAGCCGGAGTTTCAGCGACTTCCCACGTTAAACAGAGACAAGAATGGTTCCTGTTCCAAAGGGGGGTGGGAGGATTGAGACAAGGCTGGAGAGGCATTTAGCACAATGCTCTGCACATGGCAGCTGCTCACTAAACACTGCCCTTCAGAGGAGGGAGATGGCACACCCAAGGGGCACTGTGCAGGTGGCATTTGGCCTAAGCACGGAAGTGGGGGGGGGGCTGCAGCCAGGCCTTCCCAGCCCACCGCCGCCCTCCATGTCCCACCTTCTGCTGCAGGTGCTGCGTCCACTGTCTCTGGGCTCTGCTCACCACCCGCCGAAGCTGCTTCCTCAAAGACCCCGAACATCAATTCAGTGGCCCTTTGGCCCTTATCCACAAGACCTACCTGCAGCTTCTGAACGTGTTTTAGTTCTACTGCAACCGAGGCCTCCTTACTGGTCTCTCTGCTTTCACCCCTGAAGTCCTCTGGTCTGATAACTCCCTGATTTCTCTGCACAGCCTTGAGTTCCCCATATGTAAAGTGAGGATAATCCTAACACCAGCTGCTTCACAGTGCTGCATGCAGACTAACTGCCCGAGGCACGCTGGTCCCTCTGTCTGCAAGGCCTTCGCGCTGGCCGGTCCTCACCAAAATGCTTAGCAGTGTTCTACAGGCTCAGTGCTCCATAATACTTTTTAACACAAGGGCAAATAACCGTAACAGATACTAGCTGGTGAAGACCTCACAGCTTTTTACCAAGTAAGGGCTGGTTTACTTGCTCCTGCTTCCCTCACTGGAAAGCGGGCAGACAGAGGTAAGGCTTGTTGAATGAATACACAAATGAGGTGCTCTACGAGAGGTACACAGGTACTCTGAGGAGGAAAGCATCACAGAAATAACCTTTGAGGGCACGGTCTCACCCTCCCTGGGATCCCAGAGCATTTTACCACATCCTGATTATAATTACCTGTTTGTGTGAGACCCCCCAAATGTGAGCTCTCTCCATCCTTGAGCCTGTCTCTGGGCTGCACTGGTGCCCCAACACCACAGAGAACCACACCCCTGCCTAGCTTTCCCCAACTTCACCTTTTCTTGGAGCGGTCCTTCCACACCCGCCCGGATTTGGGCTTTCCCTTAGGGATTACAGGAACCTCCTCCCCCTCCTTCAACTTCTTGGACGCTGGGGCCTGGGCTGAAGAACTTGTCCGCTTCTTTGCCCCTAGGCCGCTTTTCACCGTCTCCCCGGCCGAAGGTGGCTTGCTCGGCTCGTGCTGACCCTGGGGGCAGCCGGGTGACTGGGCTGTCGGCTCCTGCAGTGGTCGCGAGGGCTCCGGACCCGGCGCTTGCTGAGCCGGGTAAGGCTCAGGGGATCCTGGGCCCAGCTGCTGCTGATGTCGGGGAGACCCCGAGGCCAGCTCCTTCTTACTCAGGGCCAACTCCGAGTCCAGTTCTTCTTGGGTTTGGGAGAACTTTGCTGACTGCCCACTTGGCTTTGGCTGAAATCCGGGGGGTTGTGGACCCGACTCCGGAAGTGCACCCGACTCCACGCCTGGATCTTGCTGAACCTGGTGGGACCCTGGGCCCGGCTCCGGCTCCCTTCCGGGGGACCCCAAACCTGCACCCTGCCGTAGAATAGGTGATTCCGGGCTTGTCTCCAGCTGACAGCCGGGGGACTCCAGGCCGGGTTGCCGCGCACTCGGAGACTCGGGCTCCCTCGTTTCTTCTGGGTCCGACTTGAACTCCACAAGGGCCCGTCTCGCCCGCAAAACTGGGCTGGGGGTCTCGGGGGATTCAGGGTTTAGGCCTTCCAGCCGCCGGCTGCGCCTGAGCGGCGTATCCATGACCGGGCCTGAAAGTTTCAAGTTTCAACCCACGTGCAGCCTCCACCGACTCTGGGGCGACCGGCGCGGTCCTATGACGTCAGGAGCCGCCGTGCCTGCGCGGGGCAGGACGGGCCGTTGCCGGGGAGACCATGTTGGTGATGGGCGGAGAGGCGGGGCCGACGGCCCGAGGCGGCCGGGCTCACAAGGCGCGTGCGCAAAGAGCGTCGGCGCATTTACTCGCCGGGGAGCTCTAGCTTGAGGTCTACGTTGGCCTTTCGTGCAAACTCTTTCGCCCTGGTGAAAAAAGAGTGTGCAGGAGGAGAAGGGGAGGGGGTGGGGGTCCCATTTCCGGGAGAGAAGATTGGAAAGAGGTCCATGGAAACTTTGCCGCTAACTCACTGCTGTGGGACAAGGGTCCCGCTCTCTTTGGGCCTCAGTCTTCTCATTGGTAATATGGGTAATTTTGCACGAGCTTAGTGTATCGAAAATGGTCCTGTCGGAGTACTCATAACTGCCAGAGTTTATGCTACCTGGCGAATCCTGGGATCGGGAAGTCTCTTGTCTTGAGTTACATGTTAAAGGTAACCCTTTCCTTCCCTTCTCCCAGTCCTGTGCTTAAGTATCACATCTACAGCTCTCCCTTTTCAGCATTTTCACCATTCATGCGTGAAGTTGAGGTGCTTACCCCTTGGTAAGATGCACTACCTTTGTGTCCTGGACCTTCAGCCCCAGTTCTGGAAACAGCGATCAGATCACCACTGACCTTCTTTTCAGCCAAGGCAGAGTTCCTTGCCCCAGCGTGTGAGGAGCCTGCCTTCTCCCCACTCCTCTGCGTGAGACCCAAGAGGAAGTTTTGATTTCGCTCACAGCATGTATCTGACCAAAGAATGTCTTGGAAGTTGCTAACTTCCTAAGTCTTTCCTTAGAACTGCCTGGGGATGGCCCTCAGGGATCCCAGGACCCCTGTCCAACTGTCCCACTGGCTTCATCGACAAACCACTGTTTCTCCAGCTGAGGGGTTATGAGAGGGCCTGGGAAGCGGTCCAAGGGGTTCAGGCGACAGAGAAAGAAGGCGGGGCAGACGTCCAGGCCCTCAGCACCCAGAGCACGGCCCCCACCTGCTGAGTCACTCTACTGACACTGCAGCAGGACTGAAGGTCAGATTGGGCCCCAGGAGTCTGGAGTGCTGATCAAGGAGGAGGTGAGGAGGAGGAAAACGCAGGCAAAGGTTGCTGGAGGATGGAAGTGTGGGCTGAGAATCCCTTAATACCTCTGGCCCCTTGGCTGGTGCCACGGCATCCAAGATACATCCTCATGAGTTCAGCCTGTTGAAGTCACCTGCCTGAGGGTCAGGTGATGGTACGGCTTCCCCACTGTCCCTTCATGTCGTCAGGAATAGTCGCGCCCTTGTGTAGTAATCACGTGTCAGCCTCTACCTTCCGGGCCCTTCTCAGAGGCTCCATCTGTAGGCTCATGCCCTCCTGTTCCTGGGCCTTGGAAGGCCCTGCAGGGCCCCTTCCCAGTAGCTCAGCTCCCCACTGCAGAAGCAGCTAGGACCCCTCCTCGCTCAGCTCTCCCAGCCCCCAACTCTTGGTTCCTTAAATTCTCTGCTGCAGCCTGGAGGCCTGAATGGCCTGCCACTTAGAACCAAGCCCGATGTGCACTGCCAGGGTGGCTGGAGGAGACTGCACGGCTGTACCACGACTGCCTTGCTCCGGGCCAGTTTCCGCTCCCTGCTTCCTGAGCTCCTGTCCTCAGCTGGAGGGGATGCTGGCAAAGGCCAAGTGGATTGTATCCCAGTGGGCCCTGCTTAAAATACTTCGGAGGGCGGTCTCAGATCCCTGCCCGGGTGGTGTGAGGAAGGGAGGTGTTTTATAGACATTGTTTGAATCAGTGTGGAGACATCAAGTGAATTCTGGCCCTGAACCCTCCACTCCCTCCTGAGCTCGGTGAGTCAGTATCGTTTATCGGTGGTGTTCAGGGGCCCAGGGGAGATGCCTGAATTTTTCAGAAAAGCCTGATGTGACAGTCACTGCTGGGACTCCTTTGCATTCTACTGCCCATCTCAGCCTCCTTGCCCATGGGGGTGGGGAAGGGCTGCTGAGGGGTTCTCTACCCTCCGCAGAGGCCCCCTGCAGGACCGAGCCCCAGTTGTCTGCGAAGGCAACCTGGTCGTTCATGCGCCCTTTTTTGGCTTCTTCCTGGTCCCTGCCTCACTTTCCCACTCCCTTACAGGTGCTTGCTGGGGTCATTTTCTGAACAGACTATTTGCATATAAGTCCTTTCGTGCACGGAACCCAGCCTCAAACACTGGGGCGAGCAGTACTGGGCCAGGCATTCTTTCAAGGGCTCTCTCTGTCTCTCTCTCCAGACCCATTCAGTCCTCATAACAATGCTGTGAGGCAGGTGCTGTTGATATTACTCCCATTTCACAGATAAAGAAACTGAGGCACAGAGAGGCTGGGACACTTGCAAAGGTCACACAGCAAATAAGTGGGGGAGGCACGATCCACATCAGCTGTCTGACCTCAGAGCCACAACTCTTAAGAGGAAGTCTCCCTGTTATCTGGCTGAGGAAATCGAGGCACAGAAAGGCTAAGGTGCTCGCCTAAATCGCACAGCTACACACTGAGGTGCTAGGATTACAGTTCCAGAGCTGGGATGCTTAGCTGCCTTGCTTGCCTGTTCCTCACGCCGATCCTGGTCTGTGCCCTCACTGGGAGGTGCTGGGCGCCACGTTGCCCCACGGGCCGCCTGTGGTTCTGTGTACCACACACGGCGGGCAGAGCCTGCCGGACCAGCCTGCCGGACCCGGCTTACTTATTATGTAAGGTGAGATCTGCTGACTGAAGAAAACCACACGCCCACGAAGATATGCATCAAGTGTTCTTCTCTGAGCCATTGGTCCTCCATCCTGCCAAGGGTGCCGCAGCAAGAGGGGTGACTGTCTCCTGATGTCGGGGGCCTGTACCTGTACAGTCCTCTGCTCAGCATGGAGATCAGAGATGGCCAGGGAACGGGTCCTGGGGTCACCAGCGTCACTAACCAGGCAGTCACTAGGTGTCAGGCCTCTCCTGGGGTTTCGGGGGCAGGGGATATCACGGGTGGCCGCTCCTGGCTTGTCACTACTTCCCGAATGAGGGAGCGAGGGAAGGGATGCCACCTTGCAGGGTGTGGGCTGGAGAACGAGCACCTGTGCCAGGTGAGAGGAGAACATTCCCGTTTTCCCGACACGGACATCCGAGGCTGGGAGAGGTTGTGCTCTGGCGCAGGGTGACACAAGGGGAGAGTGACACGGGTGCAAGGACAGGACTGGGATTTGGGGCTTCCTGATGCCACACCCACACTCTTGCTCTCCCATCACCGAGCCAGGACTGGAAGCAGGGGGAGCTGCGGGTGTGGAAGGACAGGGGAGGTGGGTAGCTGGCAAGGGGATGTCGCCGGCTGTGGCTGGAGTGAGGACAGGGCCCCAATGGGGTGGAGGTGTCATATGGCTGGGCTGCCCTTCGCTGGGCCCCACGAGTCCAGGCTGCCCTCTCTTCTACTCAGAGGTCTCTTATGTATTTGAAGCTTCCCCGGAATTGTCTTTTATCCAGGCTGAACGTCTCCCTCCTCCTTCTGTCCCTCTCATGACAACACAGTAAACCTCTGGGAAAGACAGCAGTGGTTCTCTACAACCCTTCCAGAATGTGCTGTCCAGAGCTCCCTCAGGTACCCAGGGCTGACTGCCCCACAGAGAGCTGAGGGCATTTGTCACCTGCCTACTCCATGATTCCTATCGGTGTGGCCAGGTCCCCATTCTCTTCCCAAGGGCCAGCCATCAGTTGAGGCCCTCCGTCTGGTTCCAGGTGCCATCCCCTGGAAACTGGACATGGGCTGCTGGTTTTCCTGGACAGGTGCAGGCTTTGTCACTTGGCCTTGTTGCATTTGGCTTTGACCTGCTGGAGATCCAGCTGTCCTCCTTCAATCCCTGCTCCCCTCCCCCTTTGCATGTGTGACCTTCTGCTTCTAGGAACCTCCGATCACACCCTTCTGAGAACGTGTAACAGTGCAAGGGTTATCGCATCAGTTCTTATCAGGAGCCTTTATCTTGTAGGTTCATCTCTTCTCTCTGTTCCTAATAGCTCGTGCTGACTTTAAGGTCCTCAGGAGGAGGGGGGCAGAGACCTCAGCAGAGGGGTGTGTGGGGGGGCACCTGGGACCCTTGGTGTGAGGCCTCCCAGCTGTCCCACGGGGCATTGCCAGGGGACAGAGAAGCTGACTGGATTGGGAAGGGACCACTTTGCAGAGTTCTCACGTACCTGCAAAGCTTATCTCCTGATCCCCCTCATGCTATCTGCAGGTTTTGTTAAAACAGCAAGGGGCAGACCAGCTCCCCCCGAAAAAGACAAGACCGCCTCCCTCTGCCAGCATCCGTAGCATGTCCTCCTGCCCCAGGCAGGTCAGGGAAGGGGCGGGGGGGTGGGGTGGGTTGGGGAATGAACACCTGTGCCAGGCGGGAGGGAGAGGCCCTGGGGAGGGGGCCATGGCAGCTCGTACCCCATCTCTCGCTCTCCCCACTGTGTCCAACAGCAATGTTTCTCAAACTTTGGGAAGCATCGGAATCATATGGAGGGCGTGTTGAAACACAGTCTGGGCTCTGACCCCAGACATTAAGACTTGGTAGCTTCTGGGGTAGGCCTGAGAGTCTGCATTTCTACAAGCTCCCAGGGGTTGCTGCTGCTGGTCCTTGGGCCACGTTTTGAGGAGCAGCGTCCTGCAGAGGAATCAGTGGTTCAGGAAGCGCTTTCCTGCTTTACTTTCCCAGAAAGGGCAGGGCCAAGTTCACCATCACCCTGTCATTTATTTACCCACCAAATATTTACTGAACGTTTACCCTGTGGCCCGAGCTCAGAGTACAGCAGGGAACGGGGAGCTTGTGGTTCCCTGCCCGAGGGCGCGTACACGGTCTTGGGGCACAGATATTAAACAGTTGAATCTCAAAACTTCCCTTCGAGGAAGGCTGAGCAGAAATCATTTTCCCTATTTTTCAGGTGAGGAAATAGCATCGTGGAGAGGTCACATGACTTGCAGAATGGAAGTGGCAGAACCTGAGCTCAGGACATTACTCAAAATGGGACTGTGGCACCATGGCGGTGAGTCATCTCTACTTTATGGGGTTGGGTTTAGGGGGCCGAGCTACAGGCCCCGGTGTCAGTAGGGGGCTTCACCCTTATGTATGGAAGGAGAGCTTGACAGATAGACAGACACTTCCATGCCCACACCCACGACTCTCAGTTCCCAAGAACTACATAACTGCAGGGTTTCACAGTGACTCACTTCCCCTCCGTTCCTCTCTGTTCGCTAATTCCTCTCCTTTCATTTCCCCTAAAGTTTGTTTTTCCTAGGCTCTGGCCTTTCCTCAGTGTGCTATCTCCTCCAGGGTGTGATGCCTCCCCCAACCAAGATGGCAGCCTCATCTCCATGGCAACCCCCAGAGACTTTGCCTTGGGGACCCAGTTGCAAATTACGAAGCCCCTTTCCTGAAGCCTGGACCAGCAAGGTCTCTGTTTGAGGATGGGGTCTGCGGGCCCCATGGCCGGGAACTCTTGGCTCACCCCACCTCTGCACACTCTAGCCGGGCACTGCAGCTGGGAGTTCCATGTGCTTGGCCACATGGAGAGGCCAAGGAAGGTGTCCCAGCTGACAGGGGCATCATCTGCCAGGCATGAGCCAAGATGCCTCCAGATGCTTCTAGCCCCCACCTGTCAGGTCACTCTCAACTTTGCATCTTCCCAGCAGAGGTCCCCAAAATCATGGAGCAGAGACAATTCTCCCTGCTTTGCCCTGTCCAAGTTCTGCACCACAGGACCTGTGAGCATCATAAAGTGGATGTTTTACATCACTGGGTTTTGGGGTTGTGTGTTACGCAGCCGTGGTAACTGGAAGAGAAGGTATTGGCTTACACTCAGGTGTCTATCTCAAGGGGGATAGTCTTGTGGCCTTTACTGCACCCTCTCTTGGAGCAGATGTGATTGGTAGGGATGGCGCCCCATCAGCCCCATGACTTCATTGGAGGCAGATTGGGTGGACAAACCCTTCCTTGTTCTTTAGTTACAATAAATTAATATATTTTACTCGCTTCCTTGTTTATTATTTCCCATTGGCTAGAATGTTGTTGCCCTGTGGATGGGATATTTTTCCTGTTGTGTTTGTTACTGTATTCTCAGAGTCCAGACTAACACTTGGTTCTTTGTACTTGTGCAATAAATAATTATTGAATGAATGAGTTAATGAAGATGAAACTTCAAGTGGGCACAATTTTTGGTAATGATTCCTCAGGAGAATTCTGTTAACTTTCCACAGGCTAGTTGTTATGATAATGTAACATTAATTTCTGGACAATGTCTAGCTCACACTGTGGTGGGAATTTCTTTTTTTTTTTTTTTTTAAAGATTTTATTTATTTGACAGAGAGAGACATAGCGAGAGCAGGAACACAAGCAGGGGGAGTGGGAGAGGGAGGAGCAGGCTTCCCGCAGAGCAGGGAGCCCGATGTGGGGCTCAATCCCACAACCCCGGGATCATGACCTGAGCTGAAGGCAGACGCTTAACGACTGAGCCACCCAGGCGCCCTGTGGTGGGAATTTCTTGAGAATTGTAGTAGAGAATAGGATAGAGAAGAGATGAGAACAGAGAATAGTTAACGGAATTGAGTTAATAGTTAAGAATAGGTAAGAGTCCCAACATTTTCTCTAAATTAAAAAAATCGTTAAATGTATATGAGTGGTGGGGGGGCTTTGGGTGTAAACTAAAGAGTATGTTCAAGATGTTTCTGGACTTTCTCTAAAGGAATGTAGAATCAGTCAACAAAGAAGAATCGATTCAAGCAAACTTTGTTGTCTGGCATGTTCTGGGTGTCATGGGGTCCACAAACAAGTGTAAGGTGGGGACACTGTCCTCGAGACAGCGTTGAGTCCAGCTGAAACCTGTGAGGCAGCCAACCCAGGTAGGCAAATGAGGCCCAGGGCTAAAACCGATCAGGTTTCAGCAGCTGAGGTTCCTGAGGATGAGGGAATATCAGAGAGGACTTCTTGGAGGAAGCAGGTCCAGGCAGGCAGCTTCCCCAGGCACTGACTTAGAGGAACACTGAAACCCTATAGGGATTTATCAGAAATCTGCCTGTTAACTTGGATTTCCACCTGTAGATTCTCACAGAGCTGGTGGAAAGGAAATTCGTGTCCTTTTGTCAAAATACTCTTAAACAGGTAAGTAAGTACTTACATAGGTAATACCCTTAAATAGAAAGAAAACCTTCTCCTCCCTAGCATGGGCATATGTCCTGGAGGGTAGGGGCTAGGGGGTAATCTTGTGATGTACATTGCAAGTTGCTGCGTCCACTGGCCCGTCTGGGGGGCCCTGGAGTGGGCATTGCCGGTCATTGCAGATTCTGAAACCAGCTAACGCACAACAAAGGGCTGTTTACCAAGATCGTAGCTGCAAGCCTTTAAATGTCTCCTAAACAGAAAAAACCTACAGAGAGAACAATACAGAGAGACTTGTCTGCTCCCCCAGCAAGTCACTCTGCTGCTGGCGACGGAGGGATGTGTGCTGGTTCTCTATTACATGCCCGAGAGGAGAACCAGGAGAGGAAAGACTGTTCCAAAGAAACTAGAGTTCTGTTTGCTGCATGAAATACGACTCCATTTTTATTTGTGGGGAAACAATTTTCTTCCCATCCTAAGTTGACATTAAACAAATACTGGAAGATGATTAATTTAAAGCATGCCAAGTGTTTCTGGTCCGCACTGCAGACAGGACGGTCTCTGCCAGGTCACATTGTCCTGTTGGTAAGCCTAAGAAAACATGGCGGATAACTTCAGAAGCTCCCAGAGGCCATGATTCGTGCTGTGGTCGGGGTGAGCACACCTGGAGGAGTGACTGTCAGTGCATGTCCTGGAAGAGCCCAGGAATGCACCAGCTTGGTGTCTCTGTCCTATGGTCTTCCTGGCTGTTCCTTCTTTGACCAGTTCTGTTCCATTCTGCAAATAAGTATCTTTCTAAGTGCAGCCTTGAGCAGCGCTGATCCGCTGGGACCAGCAACCTCAGTGGCCGCCCAAGCTCAGTACTTGATGCCAACCACCTCCTGGTGGCCTCTCGTCATATGTTTCCGGGGCTTTCCGAATGTCAGGAACAACTTTCCCAGGGGCTACGGTGAACTGATAACTTATCACCCAAATGGGAGCCTTTATCTAGGTGGGACACCAGGAAGACAGGTGTAAGCTAGACCTGTCCCAAGGACACGTGGTCCCTGTACCTTGGCACCTCCCAGGTACTGGGGTGTGCATTGTGCCACCTGCTGTCACGTGACGGAGGTGGGCACCAGGGAGCGATGCTCTCTGAATGTCTATCAACAGATCAACGGTACTTTCTCTGCCAGGGTGAGGCATCTGGCTCATGCCAGTTCGCCACCAGTCTTGGATCCTTTGGAATCAGAGATACACTGAGTGTTCGTGCAGCTGGCTGCAGGGTCCGATGGTCTCAGCTCTGTGCTCCCAGGCCGTGTGACTGGGGGGCAGTGACTTTACCTCCCCAAGCCTTAGTTTCTTCTAGTGCGAAATGGGGTGCCAATTGGCACCTGTGTCACAATGTGTTGGGAGGAGGGGCTGAGATGCACGGCTAGAGATTTGGGACGGAGCCTGGTGCCCATGTCATTGCTGGGGCAGGATGCTGCTAACCTTATGGATGACATCACTGGGTCCATCAGAATCCCTGACATCAGACACACGCTCTTTTCCTCACACCGTTTTCAGATGCAAATCAGGTGAGCCGAACAAACGTGGGCTCTGTTTTATGGAAGGATTTGGGGAGTGAATATTTAGGGCAAGAGCTAGCCTCCACCTCTCCCATGTTATCCTCTGATTTGACTACCTGATCTCCTGCGAGCCCTCAGCACATGTTTCTCTCCTGAAGGACCCCTGTTTTCCTTTGCCTGGGGGTTTCTAGTCCTTCCCCAGATTCCAGCTTCAATGTCACTTCCTCTGTGCTCCTGTTCCATGCTGGAATCCCCCGAGCGCCAGGAATGGCTGAGCTCCTGGTGGTCTCAGCTAGATGCCGAGCTCTGTTGGGGGAGACCACCCTGCCTGGTCTTCCCCTGTCTCCCCAGCACCTGTATGGGAATCTGGCACAGAGGGGTGCTCATATATTTTGTCCATGAGAATTTGCTCCACAAGGATTCTTCTCAAGCAAATCTGTCAGAGATCACAGATTTTACCTCCCGAGACTTCTACTGGCTCCTTCTGAGGAGAGTGGGTTATAGCACCATAGGAAGTGGGATGCCTTGGCCTGGCGTAAGTGGGTATAGTGATGATTAATGTTATGTGTCAACTTAGCTGAGCCAGTGTCCAGATATTTGGTCACTTTTCTGGATGTTTCTTTGGAGGTGTTTTTGGGGAAGAGATTAACATTTAATCAATGGATTGCCCTCCATAATGTGGGTGGGCCTCATCCAATCAGTTGAACACCTGAACAGAACAAAGACTGACTCTCTTCCAGAGAGAGGGCAATCTGCTGGCAGATTGGACCGGAACTGCAACTCCTCCTGAGTCTCCAGCCCGCTGGCCCTATCCTATCAGATTTTAGACTCACCAAGCTTCCAAATCAGGAAAGAAGTTGAAGAAGAAATCTCAGGAGGGACTTCCTCTCTCCTTCTCCACCCACCATCCATCTGAAACGCTTTCCTTCCTTGGGAGGTATAATGAAACAATGATACTTTTGTTTTTTTAAGTGTATTTATATTCAGGGCTTCCTACCTATATGCTTGTCTTCACTGGGCATTTTTCTGAGAGTTGCCTGGTGTCTTTGGGTGGGGATGGATGGAATGTATTGTACATTTGCCACTCATATTTTTCTTTAATGGCTTTTCATTTAGCAGCAGGGGCTTGATAAACAAAATCAGGTCGTTAAGTGAGGAATGGGCAGATAATCGTGCCTGCTTGTCTACTGCATGTGGACACGATATGCCCAGGGTCCCCAGACACACACACACGGACAAGACATGCAACTTTAGTCACTACATCCAGACAGATGTGACCCCAGATGAATGTCAACCTTTTATTGATAACAAAGCAGCAATGTTGGGGGAGGTTTCCAAGACCCCAAGGGCAGGCCTGTCTCCATGCCAGCGTGTGTGTGTGTGTGTGTGTAGTGATCTGTGAAGCTGGGAGGTCCAACCCCGCAGAGACAGGAATACAGAGACAGCAGAGCCTCGGAGAGGCCGGGCACTGGAGAGGAGTCCTCACAGGCCATGTTGAGCTCAGCTCCCAGGAACAGCAGGTGCTCTGGGCTCAGGCAGTGGCTGGGGGCTGCACCTGCTATGCTGGGCTTTCAGGAAGGGCTGCTATAGCCACGGGCACGTCCTCAGCTGGGTCCAGGTGCTGGAGTTGGGAGAGGAAGTAAGAGCCAGGCTACTTGCCTTCAGTTCGCCCTGAACCCCTGCGATCCCATGATCCTTTCAGATCCTTCCGAGCCTGCTCCCCTTTGACCCAGGCCTCCCCCTCAGTAGGCCAGGCAGCAGTTGCCTGACCCTCAGACCATGGGCTTTGCGCTGAGTTCTGCTTACAGCTGTGGCATCCCCTGGAAAGAAGGTTGCCCAGCAGCCATATCTGGATTCTAGAGCTGGCTGTGACCTCAGACTCTGAGCCTCACTCTCAACTGAGGCACGGGCATCATAATCCCTTTCCTGCCCCCTGAAGGACTGTCATGAGGGCCCGGGGCATGAGCTGTTGTAGGCATCCTCTACAGCAGAGACTCAGCTTCCCAGAGGCATCACCCTGGAGGAATCCCAGAGCAGCATCCCCAGCTTAGATCCAGAGGGGCTCGCCCTGGCCCCTGCATAGAATCCCCCCCACCCAGTGTAGACCAGTGGGGCTCACCCTGGCCTTCCACAGAGGCTCCCCTAGTGTAGATCCAGAGAGGCTCACCTGGCCTTGCATAGAGCTCCCCCAGTGTAGACCAGTGGGGCTCACCCTGGTCATTGTAGAGCCCCCTAGTATAGACCATTGGGGCTCACCCTGGCCATTGCATAAGAGCACCCCCCCAGTGTAGACTGGTGGGGCTCACCCTGGTCGTTGTACAGAGCCCCCCAGTATAGACCACTGGGGCTCACCCTGGCCTTGCACAGAGATCCCCAGTGTACATCCAGAGGGACTCACCCTGGCCACTGCACAGAGTCCCCCAGTGTAGACCAGTGGGGCTTGCTCTGGCCTTGCACAGAGCCCCCCAGTGTAGACCAGTGGGGCTTGCTCTGGCCTTGCACAGAGCCCCCCAGTGTAGATCCAGAGGGACTCGCCCTGGCCCCTGCACAGGAGCCCCCCCCTCAGTGTAGACCAGTGGGGCTCACTACAGCCAATACATAGAAGCCCCCCAGTATAGACCATTGGGGCTCACCCTGGCCTTGCACAGAGATCCCCAGTGTACATCCAGAGGGGCTCACCCTGGCCACTGCACAGGAGCACCCCCCAGTGTAGATCAGTGGGGCTCACCCTGGCCTTGCACAGAGCCCCCCAGTATAGACCATTGGGTCTCACCCTGGCCTTGCACAGATCCCCCCAGTGTAGACCAGTGGGGCTCACCCTGGGCTTGCACAGAGCCCCCCAGTGTAGATCCAGAGGGACTCGCCCTGGCCCCTGCACAGGAGCCCCCCCCCAGTGTAGACCAGTGGGGCTCACTACAGCCACTGCACAGAAGCCCCCCAGTATAGAGTCAGTGGGGCTCACCCTGGCCACTGCACACGGGGTACAGGGGAGAGGTGTCTGTCCCCTCCCCCCACCCCAATGCTCGTGTTGTCCCTCCTCCGTTTGCTTACCCCATCCAGGCTCTGGGGACAGGGTGTAGGTGCTCCTGTCCTGTCCCGCCGAGATCTCACTGGCCACGTGTAGCAGAAGGTGGCTCGGAAGCCCAGGAAGGTGGTCAGGGAAGTGATGCCCAGCTCCAGGATGGAGCAGAGAAGCAGCAGGACCAAGAGACTCTTCTGGGGCACCTGGGAAACCGGCAGCAGGAAGGCCCTCAGTCTGCACCCCTGGGAGTCAGTCAGCAGATCTGACCAGGAAAGCACGCACTCGATACTGGGCTGAAGACTGGTATGGGGATGGGTAAAGGAAGAGAAGCTTCCAAGGAGGCGGCAGTCATCAGCCATCGACTGAGCACCTGCTACGTGTTCATTTAAACCACAATCACTTTCTTAGGTAGATGCTATTTTTAGCCCCATTTCACAGACGATGAAAGAGAGGTTCAGAAAAACAGCGCCACACACTTGTTACGAAGAGCATCAGGTATTGCATGTAAGTGACGAGTCTCTAAATTCTATTCCTGAAACCAATATTATAGTATATGTTAACTAACTAGAATTTAAATACAAATTTGAAAAAAAAAAAGTAAAGTGATTAAAAAGTCAAAAAAAAAAAAAAAAAAAGGAAGGAAAGAAAAGAAAGAAAAAAAAGAAAGAAAAAGAAAGAAAGAGAAAAACAAAGCCACACAGCTGGTAAGTTAAAGCTGTCCAGTTCCAAATCCGTGATCAGCCACTCAGACAGACTTCCCACAGCAAAAAGGGTAGAGAGGTCAAGTAAGCAAATACACAGAAGAGTGTCCCCAGTGTATTTGGCATTAGATCCCTGGTGACCTCCACACCAGAGCTGGGGAGCGGATGAGAGGTGAGGTGGTGTAGACAGTGAGAGATTCCTGGCTGTGGAAGGGGAGAGAGGGAGGAGCACAGTTAGACAGAGCTGTGGGGTCTCGGAACTTAGGAAGACGGGAAGGATGGAGGAGAGAGGGAAGGCGGATGCAGTACACAAGGGTCTGGGGCAGGGGGTAGGAGGAATAATTTGTACTCTCCTGGCAAGGAAAGCGTGGATGGGGCCATGTGAAGATTCCGGTACACTTGAGGTCACGGGCAGGATGGGGAGTCTTGGGACTGTGGGGGAAGGTCTGGGGTTATGGGCAGTAGGGTCAGGACAGGGTGGCAGTGGGTGGTGTGTTTCTGTTCTCCCGCACCCACGTGGTGTGTTGGACCCCACTGTGAAGAGTGGCCTGGTCCTGCCTGGTCCTTTCCTAGGACATAAGCGGACGGGACTCCAACCAGTGTTCCCACCCTCTATTCTTGCCACATGGGGGGCCATGGTGGTGACCACACGATGTATCTGTGGGTCGTCCTGCTGACCTGCCCTGGACCCCAATCAGGAGAAGGCGACACTCACTGGTGAAGCCCAGTTACCTGGGTAAACCCTGGAGCGGACTGATCTAGGTCAAGTTCTGCCTCCCGCACTCTGTAGGTATGTGACCTTGAGCTCATAATGGATAGAGCAATCAATCCCATTCCCCAGTTCTGGCTTTGGTAACCAGTAACTCTGGGGAGTGGTTTCCAGGATTCCACGGTGCACAAAAGGGCAGGTGCCCGTTCTCTGGTCCCTCTATGGCCCTGCCTGTTGGGGCGGAGGCACTCACCTGGGCGTACCTGCTGCCGGCAGTCAGCTCCACCACGAAGGCGCATATCCCGAGGCTGGAGCACAGCAAGCTGACCAGGTTCATCCCTGTGCTGACCTTCATCTGCCCAGGAGATCAGAGCATCGGTCACCACCTGGCCGGCAGGGGAGGGTCCTGGCCTCACGTGCCACATAGCACAGGCTTCCTTCAAGGGCTTTTGCTCTGGGGACAACTGTTGACCTGCCCTGGGGGGACTAGGAGCTGATTACTAGAGGTAAGAAAGACATCTCTGCTCTGACTGTGGAACCCTATGGGCCACAGATACCAAGAGCCGCTGCTGGCCCTAGAGGACCGCTCGGTGGCCATGGCCCACATATGGCCCCTCTTTCCTATGAATGTGTTGGGGACCTATTTGGAAATACGCTCTCTGCCAATGTAATCAAGTTAAAATGAGGTCATACTTGATGAGGATGAGTCCTTAATCCAGTACGACTGGTGTCCTTATGGGAAAGGAGGAGACACCAGGGAATGCCCCCTGATGAAGGAGGCAGAGGGGAAATGCTGTGTCACAAGCCAGGGGATGACAGGGAGTGCCAGCCCCCACCGGGAGCTCGGGAGAGGCAAGGAAGGATTCTCCCCCAGAGCCTCAGAGAGAACGTGAGCCTGCCACCACCTTGATTTGGGGTGTCTGGCCTCTGGATTTGGCAGGCTATGAATTTCTGTTGTGTTTCAAGCCCTCCAGTGTGTGCTACCCCATTCCGGCAGCCCTAGGAAATGAGCGCACCATCCCAGTGCTCTAGACTCAAAATCATGGCTCTGGGGTTTCTCAGGGGACAAATCTCCTCCAATGTTCTGACCCAGCGGGCCCAGCGTGGTTAATGCTGGATGGGTCTGCTTTCCACCTGTCCCATCAGGGCCAACGTGGTGGCCAGCATGGAGGACTGGCACGTTTCCCCCAACAGGCATCGGTGGGTAATCAGGTGTTCACAGAAGGCAGGCAGCTTTGAGGGCCACCCTCCCCACCATCCTGTGGAAAGGCTCCTACGAGCATCCACCTGCCTAGGAGGTTTTCCAGGATGAGTCGTGCCCGGAGGTAGAGGCAGGGGCGGGGGCTGAGAAACTCACCCTGGGAATCGTGCAGTTTGCCGTGGTGATCAGAGTGGCCGCGCCTGTAATGAAGAACTGCAGAGAGGCAGGAGGACTCGTGGCCCCCGAGAACCTGGGGTGGCCCCCCTCCCAGCAAGACCCTTGTGCTGGAAAGTTCCCTGGGGAGTTTGCCATCTGTGAGGGACTTACCCTGAGGGTGGACATCTATGGCTCATCACAATGTGGCCAATTAACGGGGAGGGACAGGGTTACGGCAACAGAGAAGGGCATGCGGTCTCCCGCCGGGCTCTGCAGAGCTTGGTAGGACAGAATTCTAGAAGGTGACCACTAAAGATTCCTAGGTACCTCATCCACTACTTCTCAAGTGATCGGAGCATACAAGTAGCCTAGGCACTTGTTAAAACGCAGACTGGTTCAGTTCGTCTGGGGTGGGGCCGAGACTCTGCATTTCTAACAGGCTCACAGGGGACGCTGGCCTCTGGTCCGGACGCCACACTTTCAGGAAAGACCAGTCTCTTAATATGAAGGTGAAGAGACTAGGGCAGCTTCTTCCCTTGTCTCAGCGTAAGTCATGGGGCTGGGAAGTGATAGATCTGGGTCTAGAAAGCAGGTGTCTGACTTGAAGCCATGGGGAGGGGGGCGCTTTTTCACAGCAGGGTCTCTTTCTTGACTTGTGTGCCAGATGTGGGACCCCCCCATCCCACCCCAGGAACCTTGCCTTTCTTCTTGCTTGGGCTAAACCTATTGGGGTGGGGGCCCTTTTCCACCGCTCCCTTCCCCCCCCCCCCCCACGTGCAGTGAAGCATCTGCAGCCTCTGGCTGACCACACCGCAGCCCAGCTACCTCACCCAGCCCTGCATGGGTGTGTGAGGTGGGGAGAGTGAGAGCTTCCGCTGGAGCTCAGGACAGTTCCACATGCTGCGTCCTCACCCCCATTTCAGACTCAGACTCTTCCCCAAGGGCCCAGGGAGGGAGCAGAGTTCCCCGTAGCCCTCCCTGGCTCCACAGAAAGCCTGGCTCTGGCCGCCACCGGGCAGGGTCTCCGAGGTACTCACCAGCACTCCACCGGCCAGCAAGTACCAGTAAGTGGTGGGAAACTCCACGAACTTTGGGGCAGCAACCAGGATGCCTCCACCGCTGATCTGAAGCAAGCCAATAAGGATCTGCAGGGCCTGTGGGGCATGGGAGCTGAGCTAAAGCCCTGGTGGTCCCTGGAAGGGTTCTTTTAAGGACCCAAGTGGCGGGGCTGAGCAAATCTTTGTCCAGATGTCACAGCCCAAAGGGATCTTAGACAAACCTCCTCATCCACCTCCTGACTTGGCACTGGAGAGAATGAGTGCCTTGCCAAGATCACCCAGCCAGTTAGGGGCAGAGCCAGGGCCCCCCCCATCCCCAGCTGGGCACCACTGGTTTGCAGAACTCTTGAAGCCTTGGGTTAGGACCATCTTGGGCATCCAGCCTGGTCCTCTTTCGTGAGATATTATCAATTAATATGTGGGTTACCTCCCAGGTGCCAGGCTCCCAGTGTGCTAAGCACTCTATGCATCCAATCATGAAGCTGTCAGAAGCCCAGGAGGCTGGCACCCTCGTCACTGTGATGCAGACGGGAAGCGAGTCCCTAGCCTGAGGTCTCCAAGCTGGACTCTGAGCTTGTGTGTGCCCAAGCACAAGGTCTGTGCTCCTTGCTCGCTATGTATGACATCTGTGTAAGCATCCTGGTGGTTTCAACCTCGCCTTCCAGAATGCTGGGTTGACTCAGCCTAGGCTGATTGCCCCAAATTTGTGGTCATTTGTTCCAAGCTGTGACCGGCCCCCTCCGAGGCTTCTTTGACCCTGAGAGCAGCACTGTGACCTTGCCTTCCGACATGCTGCATCTCTGAGTATCACCCAAGAGGGGTAGCTTCTTCCAGGCTCCCTCTGCTTGCTCTATCCTTCACTGCCCGTTGCAACAAGGTAAGTGAGCCCCCACTGGTGACCGCATGATTTGGGATTCAGCCATCAGGCTCAGCTGCTGCTCTGACATTCGTGCCCGACAGACACCCTCGGCTCACACTTGCTGACCACTGACCAAGACCCACTCAGGTGTGGTAGAGAGAGCCACAGACAGGTGTGGGACACAGAAAAGGAAAGTCAAGGGGAACCAGAGGGAAGCTGACTTCTTACCCCAGAGTGGCCCGAGGAAGATGTCACCCTGCTCACTCTGGGTTCAAGCAGCCACCCTCCAGGACGTGGTGGCAGCCCCAGTCTTTCCTATTTTTCCGAGCTGGAGGCCATGCAGGGACAACCCTGCAGATCTGTCTTGTTTTCCTGCTCCTTTAACTTTCTCACCGGAATAGGCCTTTGGCCCTATAAATCCCGCCCACTACCTAGCTGCTGGGATTGGTGGTGGCTGTTTCGGGTCTACCCTGGAGGGAGGGTCTGTGGGGACTGAGTGGTCCACTTACTCCCAAGGTGGTTGGCTGTCCCTGGAAGAAGAGGTCCTCCCTGCTTAGGCGGGCAGTCTCCAGGGTCTGGGGCAGCAGGGAGGGCTCCTCTGGGCTCCGCCATGGCAGCCCTGGGGTCCCGGGGACAGGGGATATCACTCGCTGCTGCTCCTGGCTTGTCACCACTGATGAGCCGGCTTCCGACGGCAGCTGGGCTCGGGGCTGGGCTGCCTCCAGCTTGCCGGAGGGAGTTGGAGCTGGGGTCCTGGAGCCTGCCGGCTCAGACATCCTCGCCCCGGGCACCTGGGCACACACATAGGTCATCCGAGGATGAGGCAAAACATTCCCGAGCACATCCCCATTCCTGGGTCCCAGTTTCCCCAGCTGAAAAGCTTCATGGCCAGGAGAGGTCACTGGTAACACATGGGTGAATGTGTCATTTGTAGCAGTTGAAAGCAAAGGGCTACATGTCTGCAGAGAGTGATAGGTATGCATCTTAAACAGGGCTGAGTAGGAAATAAAAAGTCAGAAACAGAACGAGCCGTCACAATGCCGTCTGTGTAAATGAAATATTGCACTCGGAACAGTTCACAAACAAACACATTAAAACACACAGAAGTCACTGCGCGGGGCTGGGGGACGAGGGCGGGGACGCAGGTACGGGGGGGGTGTGTGGCCCGGGAGTGACCACCCGCCCTGGGCTCACGCTTACCAGCAAGCAGTCACAGTTTGACAAGCCCAATCTCCATTTCGCTTTCGGGAGAAAGAACTAGCTTGCCTGGATCACACGGTTAATAAAGACCAGAGCTGGCCTCCGAATCAGGCCAGCTGGCTACAGGCCCTGAGCTTTTCCTGCTTTAGGGCACCCCTCCCATCCCCTGCTACCCCTGGCCCTTACCTTCCTGCTCGGCCAGGCTAGTTAATAACACCACCAACTCCACAGTTCACACCTGTGTCTACAGCTCGTGAACCACTTATCCAGGTAGGTTCCCCTGCTTAATTACTAAGCATCCCCTGAGTTGTGTAGGGCTGGGAGTACCACATCCACTTTGCTCAGGTCAGACGGACGTAAATAGGGGGGTCTACCCGTGCCTTCTGAGCCCCCACATCCTGTGTTCAGTCCACTGCCTCATGCTGCCTCCCTTAGCAAAAATGGGAGACATTATAAAAAAAAAACAACAGAAACCCAGAACACCTCAAATTATGAGTGAGCTCAGGAACAGAGAGCTGGGAGGCCCCTGGAGTCTGAGAACTGCAGCTCTGAGCATTTACATGACCGTGGGGCCCTCCATCAGCAGCCGGGGTGCCTCCTCACCTCCCCCCGGCCCACCATGGCCCCTTCTCTGCCCCAGCCTGCAGCCTCCCAGTGCCTGGCCCCGGCTCAAGCCACCTTGACAACCTGCTACCTTTTTCCTGCTCCCACGAGATGCTGCCCAGTCTTGATCGATCACAACAATCAGCTGGGTGCTTGCTAAAAATCACCGACACCGGGGCCTCACTGCTGGCCTGGCCTCCCCAGTCAGCCTCTCCTGGGGAGGTGCCTGGGAATCCCAGCCTTGAGTAACGTCCTCCTCCCACAGGTGATCCCTCCACTCAGGCCAGTTTGCAGAATGCAGGCCCATCCATCCCTCCCTCCGGGCCTCTGGCCCCCCGCTGCATTGCTGTGGACCAGTGAGGTCTCCTGGCCGTGAGCTTCTGCACTGATGTCTCAACTCCCACATCTGAGCCAGTCAGCTGGCCTCTCTGCTTCCTCACCTCGGAAATGGAGGGCAATATCTGTCCCAGAGGATCCGGTAAGGTGAACTGTCACGCTAAGCGCAAAGCGCCTAGCAGTTTCCAGCTGCATGGGTGTTAGCTTCTTCTTCCTGCCAGATGCAAACTTTTAAGCCTTTGTGAGGCTTGAAAGTGTCGTCAGCCCTTGGGTCCCGTAGACCTGCCTCAGAGGGCCTCCCAGATGCCCATCTGCCTTCCGTGGAAATGGCTGCATCCCCCATAAAAGCCTGTGAGTTTCCTTTTATAAACGGGTCTCTGCCGATCGCCTGCCAGCCTCATGTCTGCTCAAGGCCATGTCAGGACCTCGGCAGGTGATGGTCAGGCCGGCATCCCCACCTCCGCCTGCTGGAGGCGTCCAGAGCCCCAAGTTCATGGTCTCACCAAGCACATTGCAAACACCACCATTGCCCCTCAAAGGTCAACCCCTGTTCCATTTCCTTCACTTGCTGCCACCCTCACTCTTTCTGGGTCTTTTTTTGGGGGAGAGGGGTGGGATTATTTTTCTAGACTTTCTTCACCACCTCTGTGGGCCATGACCATGGAGGAGCTGAGGGCGCTGCCAGAGTGGGGAGGTGTGGGAGCCGGCAGAAGGGAACACACCGCGAGTTCAATGGGAGTTGGCGGGTGACAGCAGAAGGAGCACTGTTGGGAGTAGGGGAGACCTGGCTTCTTCTTCGACTAAAGGTACTGACTTCCTGTGTGACTTTGGCAAGACCCTTCCCCTCGTGGGCCTCAGTTTCCTCATCTGGAAAATGGAGATGTTGGACCGGATAATGAGGCCCAAGGCCACTTCCAATTCTAACTGACATTCTTAGTCTTAAGTATACATTCCTAGTGTAATTGTTATTGACACAGGAGAAAATGTCCATTGTCCGGGTGTGTGTGACTTCCGTGTCGAACGTTTCCTTTTTTTTTTTTTAAGATTTATTTATTTATTTTAGAGAGAGCATGTGAGCCAGGGGAGGGGCAGAGGGAGAGGGAGAGAGAAGCAGACTCCCCGCTGAGTGCAGAGTCGACGCAGGGCCCAATCTCATGACCCCGAGATCATGACCTGAGCCGAAATCAAGGGTCAGCTGCTCAACCGACTACACCACCCAGATGCTCCATGTCTGAGGTCCTGCCAGGACTCTGCCAATATTTCCACAGAATCTAAGTGCCATACGCTGAATGTATGTGTCTCCCCAAAATTCACGTGTTGAAACCTGACCCCCCATGTGATGATATTTGGAAGTGGGGCCTTTGGGAGGTGCTCTGCTCTCACAAATGGGATTAATGCCCTTATGAAAGAGGCCCCAGCAAGCTCCCTCACTCCTTCTGTCATGTGAGGACACAGCAAGAAGACAGTCTATGAACCAGAAAGAGGGCTCTTACCAGACATTGAACTGGCCAGCCCCTTGATCTTGGACTTCCAGCCTCCAGAACGGGGAGAAATACATGTTTGTAGGTTAAGCCACTCAATCTACGGTATTTCTGTTGTGGCAGCCCAACTAAGATATAAGCTTTCAGCAGGACTGGGGCTCAGCTAAGTTAACCAGTGAGTGCTCTAAAAGCCGCACTGGGATTCCAATAAATATGCTCCCTTGTGACCAGGAATGTAGCCCCTCTGATGCTTGGCTTCCTCATCTGTGTGCAGGGAGGATATCCTCCTGCCCGGGCCCTGTGGGTGCTGAATCAGATCCTGCCGGCTCTGCTCTGCCCATCCAAGTTGGGGAGGGGATCCGAGCCAAACCCCAGCCACACAGCTGTTTCCTCCATCAGGCTTCCCCAGACACCAGCCGAGAGGAGGACAAAGTTAGCAGATGTTGCTTTAATTCCAACATATTTATCAAGTGCCAGAGATACAAAGTTGGAAACATCCCAATAGGTCCCAGTCTAGCAGAGTTAACACCTCAGGAACAGCAACTGCCCAGATTCAGTTTAAAAACGAAGAGATTGGGCAATCTTCTTAGAAAATCATTGACCCCCAAAGGTGATTAATAAATAGGGTAGAGGACCCAGGAGGATCTCAGGGCAGGAGAAGGTACCCTGTGAGTGCCACGTGTCCGTTATGAGGAAAGGGACAAAGATGGAGTGTTTCAGGAACTCAAGGGATGCTGACAAAGGTTCACAGAGAATAGGCGTTTGCTGGGATTTCCTTCCTGTGCTATCTCTGGAAGACACATGGAGAGATAAGCCCCAGTGTCTGGTCCCCAGGAGCTTGTTGGGGGATCAATAATGAGTTCAAGTCCAATAATGAAGTTCAAGTCAGCTCTGCCGCTAACATGCTGTGGGTTAATTCCTTCCCTGGGTCTCAGTTTCCCATTTGTAAAATAACAGGTTTGGGCTGGAATGATTAGCATTGTCAGAGTTCTGTGGAATGCTGTCAGCCCCGTGCCCATTTCTGGGGCTCCAAGGAGCTCCCTGGCTCATGCTACCACAGAGAGAAGAATAACGATCTTACTGCACGTGCAACTGCAGATGCCCAGGGAGCAGGGAGGCTGGCCAGGTCGCTGCAGTGCTCCCAGGGGATGGGTGCCGAGGAAGGGGAGCAGAGAGTTCCCAGGGGAGCCAAGACACCAGTTTGGAAATTCAGCAACTCTGCCAACAAGGTTCCATCACCCTCCGGGGCTTCTAATCGGTACCCAGACCGCAGCCGAGATTTGGTGAGAGCGGTGTCCCACTCTTGTGGTCTGGGTTCTTATACAGACAGTGACAGATACCCCACTCGAAGGAGCTTGCAGTCCAGCGGGCAAGATGCCCACAGACCAAGGGGCAAGCGTCTGTGGGCCTGGATGTAGCTCCCTGATTCATGGGCCTTACCTGACTAACAAGGTCTTAACCTAATTGTTTGCAAAGTAAGTGACTTTAGGAGGGAAACCTTCTTGTTTCTTCTTGACTTACACTTTCTTTCTTCATTTATGCCACTTATTTGGCTCCTGAAGGGCTGTGAGTTTGAGACCCTTAAAAATGAACGGCCACCATGCGAGCCAGTGTGCAGTGGGGGACGAGGAGTGTGTGTGGGTTGGATGGGGGCAGGCTCCGTGGAGTACGTGGGCCTGGGAGCTTTCCAGGCAGAAGAACCAGACAGCGCAGTGGCGACACAGGGCATTTTGGAGGGATACCAGATGTGGCCGGAGCGAGACAGTTTTGGAAAGGAGAGGAGGCTGGTGTGATTCTAACAGCCATGGCCGCAGAGACCTCCCCCAGGCTTTCCCCCTCTCCTCCAGAAAGCAGCCACTCCTCTGGGGCTGGTCAGCTGTCCTCTGGAATCACAGGTGACAGGGGCCCAGATCAATGTGGCCGCTGGGGAGCCCTCTGTTCCCTTCCTCCTCCGAGCCCCCTCAGCCATGTCCCCCTAGATGAGACAGAGGGTCTGGCCCTGGAACTGCTCTGAAGCAGTCTTTCCAGGATTTGGAATGGAAGCGAAAACATGGTACAGAAAGCAAGCAGCAGAGACCACAGGACGCAGAGTGGGGACGGGCCTGACCACAGGGAGGGCTGCAGGCCGGGGCTGGACAGCGTCGCTCTGCCCCATGCCCGCCAGATGGGGGCCTGGCGCAGCCCGCTCCCACTTGTGGGCCTCAGCCTCTCCTCTGCGGCACTGGAACGATGGGGATACTGGACGCAGGGCTCGCAGTCCTGACCCTGCACCTTGCTGTCTGAAGACCACGGGCAGGGGCCAGGGCTTCCCCAAGGCCAACACAGAGAGGGAGAGGCGGACAGGACCGCTTCTCATGCCAGGGGGACGGGGCAGGGTGACCTGCCGGACAGACGGACTGTGCCTTTCTCCTCCATCCTCCAGACTGCAGCCTCATTCCTTCCTCCTCCTGGAAAGGACAGACACGTCTTCGGACAGGTCCAGAGAGGTCCAGGCTCTTCTCTCTGACGGAGTGAAGAGAGAACAGGGGCAGCAATAGCAACTTGGAGTTTTAAGCGCTGCCCTGAACATGCTTCCATGCAGATCTCTGGGGGCAGGTTTGACCCATCAGATGGAGCCGTCTGAAGGGGGCTGGACGAGGGAGGGAGGGGTGGGTGCCCGGCTAGGAAATTCCAGTGGCTCTTCCTAGGGGAGATGGTAGGTCTGGGGACAAGGGAGGTGGTGTGAGGGTTCAGGGACGGTGGCCACCCAGGGACAGATCCCCAGCACCCCAGCCTGCAGGGCAGTGGGGGAGAGGCTCACGGGGCAAGCGCACCCCACACCGAGGGTGTGAGGGGCATCTCGGGGGTCGGCAGCATCTCGGTGGACACTTGGGCAGGAGCCACTATTCCAAGGATGAATCCCTGAACTTTCTACGTGACCCAGTGAAGCTGAGCAGAAACCCAGTCCTGACTGATACCCTCTTTCACTCTCAGTCAGATTTAACTCAAGACAAGTAAAAAAAAAAAAAAAAAAAAAAAAAGAATGTTTTACTAGCTGCAGGTTCACAACCTTCTGGGGAGCTTTCCCATGTGCAAGGAGCAGGGGGAGACCCAAGAAAGAGGCAGCCCACTCCAGGTTGGTGGGTGATAATTTTAATACCAGCAAAGAGAACTTACAGACGAGGCTTGCCTTGGGCGGCACACCCACCCTCCAGGTCTTACAAGTTTATCAGGAGGCCCTAACTGGACTCGGTCGCATACACTGTGCAGGTGTTCTCAACATCACATCGCATCTCAAGGCTGTGGCCTTGGAACAGCTTCTGGGGGCAGGAAGGTCAAATGGAACCCACGTTCCAAGGACAGGGGCGGGGTGAGGAGCCTCCTCGTGCCGGGGTCCAGCTCCTGGGTCATTGGCAGTCATGTCTGTTTTGATCACGTTCCCTAACGCTTGCCCACGATGCCCCTTTAAGTCCACGGGGGAGGGTCACGTGGGTCAGGGCAGGAACTTTCCCTGAAATCATTCCGAGGAAGTTACTGTATTTGAGTAGGCGCCCGCCAACACGGCTTGGGATGGAGAGGGGCGGCGACGGGGCAAGCACCCCCACGGGCACCCCCCCCCCCCCCACATACACACACAAGACACTCAGACACACTCTTCCTGGGCCTTTTTTGCCCTCCTGCTGTTGCGGTCTTCAGCCCACAGCTGCTCTTGCGCCCCGCAAGTGCCCCGCCCTCCTCCGTGCATCCAGCGGCCCCCTTGTATTGCTCTTCTTTTCTCAGCTCTCTGCACTGTGTATGTCACCTTCCCGCGTCCCCACGTAGCTGCACGCTCCTACCTGTCCAGGTGGACTGGCCCCGGCTTTGCTGGCCAGTGGGGCCCCACAGAGTGTCTGAGGTCTCCCCCCCTCAGGGCCACACGCAGCCCGACTCCGCTCTGCCTCAAGCCTGCTGCGCCCCCTTGGGCAGGTCACTTAGCCTCTCTGAGCAGGGCGGGACACTGACTGTGGGGAGGGTCCTGACCCGCCCTTGCAGGACTGAACAGGCAAGAAGCTCCCAGTTACCAACCTTGAAGCCTTGAGTGCCAGGCACAGGGGCTTCCACCTGAGCAGATGAGCCAGAGGCGTAATGGCTGGCTCCCACTGAGGCAGGGAATTCTCCAGACTTTGCATACGATGGTCTCAGAAAGATCTTCCCAGAACATAAATCAGTGGCTCCCTATGGCCTACGGCACGCTCTGGAAGCCCAGGCTTCATTCTAGCACGGTTTCCCAACCTTGGCCATAGTGGCCTCCGTGAGCAGACCCCTGGAGTGAGCCTCCACGGGATGGAACGTGCTGCCCCCTCAGTTGGCCTGTCTTGTATTATTGAACTTTTTGACCCCGTGACTAAGACTGTCTTAGTCTGCTCAGGCCGGGTGGCTCCCACAGCAAATATTTATCTCTCACGGCTCCGGAGGCTGGCAGTCCGAGGGCAGGGTGCCGGCGTGGTCAGGTTCTGGGGAGGGCCCCCTCCCTGGCCTGCCAGCGTCTGCTTCTCATCGAATCTTCACGTGGCCGGGAGCGAGCTCTCCCCTGTCTCTTCCAAGGACACCCGTCCCAGTCGCGAAGACCCTACTACCCTTGGGGCCTAATTTCCTTCCAAAGACCCCACCTCCTAACACCCCCACACTGAGGATCAGGGTTTCAACATAGGAATCTGGGGGTGCGTGGTGGGGGGGGGAGCACGGACATTCAGTCCGTAGCAATGATTTTTATCTTACCTGCTGACTGTGGATGCTGACCCCTGTGTGTGTGTTGGGGGGGTTTCCGGTATTTGGAAATTCCATTAGTAATTTCATAACTGCTTCCTGTTTCCCTTGTCACATGCCTTCGCCCGGGCTGTTCCTGCCACCAGGAGCACCCTTCCTCCCTCTGAGGCCCAGCGCAGACAGACAGACAGCCCGTCCTCCTGCAGCTCCCTAACTGCCCCGCCCCCCTGTTCCCAGGACACCCACCCTGCCGGTCCTGAGGTCACTGTGTGGTCCTGTGTTTACTCTCACTGCCCAGAGCCACCCCGCAGGAGGGCCTTTCCACCTCTGTTTCAAGTTCCCAGTTATTCGGACACCAATCTAGACGTTGCTGGGAGGTGTTTTGCCGATGGATTGCACCCGTAATCGAGGGACTGTAAGTAAGGGAGGTGTTCCTGGACGGTCCGGACAGGCCCGATTCAGTCAGTGCAAGGCTTGAAGCACAGAAGCGAAGCTTCCCTCACGGGGAAGAAGCTCCAGCCGTGGAGGGCAGCTGCGGACGGCGCCGGGGAGCCCCAGCACGGCCTACCCACTGTGTGCCTGCCGGCCCAGCCCCCCAAGCGCGGGAGCCAGTTCCTTGCAGTCAGTCTCCCGTGTGTCTCCCGCTGGTTCTGACTCTCTGGCTGAGAGCTGACAGGAACGGGTCCAGCTCCGTCTGGCAGGGGCCTGGCACACAGTAGGTCATTTGCTACAGAATGCATACGAGGCAGCAGGTGTGCTGGGAAGGCAGTGGGGAGGCAGGGAGGGAGTGGTGGCTACAGGAGGGAGGGGGGGAGAGCTGAGCAGGTGGCTAAAGGCTGTGGCCTGGGGAGAGCTCTGGTCAGCTAACCCTAGCCCTTCCCCGGGTCAGCGCTGGGCAGCCTTCGGGCCTCCACTAAGACAACCTCCAGAGGAGAGGACTGACTCCTTCTCTGCCTCCCCCCGTATTCCCGATCAGGTCCGCATCAGTCCTCACAGCACTTCCACCAGTTACACATTTATTGGTGGGACCCCGCTGGAGCCCAGCATCAGAGAGGTTGGGGGCTGTGTTCTGGCTGCTCGTGGTGGTCTGCCTTCAGACACAGCACAGTGCGGATCCATCTTCACCTGCAAAGGAAGGAGGGAGGGAAGGATGAGCACAATGCTCTCGTGCCTTCATGAGCTGCCTTGAGCACAGGGAGTCCCTGGGGGGGTGTGGGAGGGAGGAAGGGAGTGGCTTTGAGGCTTCTCTTGATGCTCCCTGGGTAGGGATGGGGTTAGAGTTTGCAGGATTGTCCTGTAGCGCGGAGGACACTGTAGGTCGGGGGAATTTGCAGGGGGCGGGGGCGTTCAGTTGGGTGCAGACAGCTGCTGGCCTCATCCCCCAGGCTCCCAGGGAAGGAAGGGGAGCATGTCATGGGCAGTGGGCCAGACCTGGGCTCCAGCCTCACCTCAGTCTAAGCCCTGCTGGATAACCTTTCATACACCTGGGCCTCAGTTTCTCCATCTGTCACATGAGGGCTTAGTGAGATCATCCATAATGATTCTTCTGGTACGAAAGTTCTGTGAGACCCGGAGGTAAAATCCCAGGTTCCAGGGCCCAAGTGAACTTTCAGCTCAACCATAGAGGGCAAACCTGCTTCTTTCTTGTCAACGGGGTGTGGTGAGCGGGTCCACTTGTCTGTCTTCCCAGACTTCAATCATGCAAGCTCTACCTTCACAGTTTGTATATATTTATCTGTGTTTTATGCCATTATTTATTTAATGGGTTTCTTTAAATGGACCTTCTTTTTAAAAAGTTTCTTTTTTTTCAATTCAGTGATTTTTAGCATATGCACAGAGTTGTGCAATGATCACTATGATTTTAGAGCATTCTCATCCCCGCTTGCATCCGGGCCCATCATTCCTTTGTTTTAACTCACACACGTGTCTTCTAAGCGCGCACTGTGTCACGACTGTAATTGGGAGGCCAGTGTCACTTGCTGTAAGTAGAAGACAGCCGACCCAGGACAAGGAACAGCATGGTCAAGTTCTGGCCTGATGCCCGCTGAACGAGGCCCGCTATGTCTCGGTGGAGAGACATCAGCTCGCGTGAGAAAGGTGTTAAACATACGACAGTCCCAAATGGAGACTTTCTTCCTAAAGAAATCCAAGAGATTGATGGAGATTGAAGAGGAGTTACCTCCCCCCGCCCCCACACGCACTGATATAATTTATCGCCATGTTCTCACATCCTACACCGCTTCCTCCCCACATCTACGCTTCCGGGAGCATGGAGTCGATACTTTAACAACCGCAGTCTTCTCTGACCCTCACAACCACTCTGTGAGGGAGGAATGACCATTCCCATTCTACAGATGGGAAATGGAGGCTCGTTTCCACAATGAGTCAGAGGTACAGGACGTTCTTAGTCCAATGACCTTCCCATCCCCTGTGCATCTCTCTCCCCCCCCCCCCCCCCCCCCCCCACCGACCAGGACCCCTGGCTCTGGGTGTGCTCATTTCTCCGGAGCCCACTGCTCACAAGGCTGGACCCTCCCCAGGCTTGGCAGTAGTTGGTGGTGTCTTCACTGGGGATGGAAAGGCCTCACTATCTATGGGGACCCAGGGGACTGAACACTCTGGTTTATTTGCCCCAAGGCCACCCACGCAACCCTACTAAGCAGCAGCATCTTGAGGCCAGCTGTGGGCTGTGACCCCTTCCTCCTGTTGCCTCATTGTCGCAGAAACCCAGCGTGCTGGAGCTCACTGGGACCCCAAGGGTCATGGAGGCCAGTGTCCCCCAGCCCCTAAGCTCACGAATCCCTTTACGGGCTTGGTGACCATATGACTCCGGCAAGGTTTCCAGTTACTCTTCATTTGTGCATCAAGTTAGTATTTACTATATTTGAGATTTATATACTACACCTTCAACAATTACAGAAAGACTAATTTCAACATTTTCCTATTTAATAAGTGATGTGAACTGTTCTGTTTTTTTTTTTTTTTTAATTTTATTTATTTATTCGACAGAGAGAGAGATAGCGAGAGCAGGAACACCAGCAGGGGGAGTGGAAGAGAGAGAAGCAGGCTTCCTGCTGAGCAAGGAGCCCAATGCGGGGCTCGACTCCAGGACCCTGGGATCATGACCTGAACCGAAGGCAGATGCTTAACGACTGAGCCACCCAGGCGCCCCTGTTTTCTTTTCTTTTTTAAAAGATTTTATTTGTTTATTTGAGAGAGAGAGCGAGCGAGCAGGGGGAGGAGCAGAGGGAGAGGGACAAGCGGACTCTGTGCTGAGCATGGAGCCCGATGCGGGGCTCGATCCCACAACCCTGAGATCATGACCTGAGCCAAAATCGAGAATTGGATGCTTAACCGACTGAGCCACCCAGGCACCCCTGTTTTGTTTTCTTAAAAAATAAAACAACTGTAGGAAAAGGCTGGTATAAAGACTGACAGAAGTGGTGGTGAGCTGTGACAGTGACCCCCATGCCCGGGATTACTAACTGAGGGACAAGCGGGCCCTGGGGTCTGAGACGTGACGCAGTGAGAAGGCTCAAGTATGACTGCCGGGGAGTTCTCCCCAGCCTTCACCCTGCGTCGAACCAAGCCTCAGGGTCACTGCCAGGTGAGAGGAAAGAGGAAGATGGGGGGCAAGTGAAGGGCACCGGGAGGAAACAAGCAGACATTTCACAGAAAACTGTTCTTTTCATGAGGAAGAGGTGGGAGGATTGTTCTAGATTAAAAGAAAACAAAGAGATGTGACAATCAAATAAAATGCATGAAACTTGATTGGATCCAGATTAAACCTAAAGTACAGTAAAGGACATTTTTGGTCCCATGGGAAAAATTTGAATATGGACAGCATATTAGAATTATGGAATTATTTTTTTTTTAAAGATTTTATTTATTTATTTGAGAGAGAGAGAGTGAGAGAGACAGCACATGAGAGGGGGGAGGGTCAGAGGGAGAAGCAGACTCCCTGCTGAGCAGGGAGCCCGACGCGGGACTCGATCCCGGGACTCCAGGATCATGACCTGAGCTGAAGGCAGTCGCTTAACCAACTGAGCCACCCAGGCGCCCATTATGGAATTATTTTTAATTTTCTTAGTGCGATAACACTTTTGTGATTATGTAGAATGACCATATTCTTGGAAAAAAATGCAGGTGGAAGAATATGGGGATGAAGGGTCATGGTATCTGTAACTTACTTTCAAATGGTTCTACAAAAAAAGCGAATATACGGATGTACGTGTGTGTATGTGCGTGCACACGAGGGGTACGGATGGAGAAAGAGGAAGCAAGTGTACAAACTTGACACTTATTTAATCACTGTACTATCCTTTTCATTGTTTGATTGATTATCCAAGCACATCACCATCCTAGTACAGTGTCCTATTTTACAGATGAGGAAACTGAGACCCAGTGAGGCATGGGGCTGAGTCAAGGTCACCGAGTAAGTGATGACCAAGCTGGAATTTGCACCTGGGTCTCTAGACAGCCAAGCTGAAGTTCTTTTCTTCATGTCCCTTGTCCTAAACATTGTCCTAACCATTGGTCCCAAACATTTGCATGGCTCTTGGCTCCCTGAGGCCCCCCCCCCCGAGCCCAGCGGCTTCTACTTTGCAGCCTGCAGAACCAGAAGCGGAGAAAAGAGGCTATGGACAAGCCAGTGACCGAAACCAGAGGTGACAGCCAGGAGTGGCAACAAGGGAGGTGACAATAGGGGAATTCAGACAACCTTGAACCCTGGGAATATTCAGAGTGCCCTTGATCGGGAGGGCATCTCTACACATAGGGTTTGTCGAAGGCTGCTAGTCCGTACAACCATGAACCTGGGCTACCACGCGGCAAACAGCCTGTCTGGGAGGATGGGGTGCCCATGAGCTCTGAGGGCTGACTCTGCCATGAGCACCGTGTGGTCCCCTCGGACGGACTAGTCTCATCTGAGCAGTGAGTGCACAGCTCCCGCAGAGCAGGGCCCATCCTATAACCATTTCGGGTGCTGTCAGGAGACAGCATTTCAGTTTGGAGTGAGAATGCTCAGGTCCCAATCCTGGTTCCTTACCAGCTGTGTGCCTTGGGGCAGCTTGCTTAACTTCTCTGAGCCTGCGTGAAAGGGGGATAGTAACTGAACCTACATCACAGACGGATGGGACCAGCCTTGGCCCAGAGTCAGGAGCCCAATAAAGATTCACAGAGTGAGTGGGAAGAGAGTCCGGGCAGAGGAAGGGCAAGGGGATGGCTCAGCGGCAGGGGTGTGCTTGCAGCATCCGTAGAACCTCAAGGAAGCCAGGGTGTCTGGAGCAGATGACCGAGAGATGGAGAAGCTGTAGCTGACATTACAGCACTGGGCAGCAAGTTAGTTTTGTTTTCACCGTGTTTACATTATTTTTGTGCTTAGCTTCCTTTTACGGAGAGTTATTGGCTTCCTGTTTATTGCAGATACAAAGTACCCCTCCCAAATGATACATTGTGAAAAAAAAAACCCATTTATGGAAACACAGGAGGAATGAAGCCCAGTCCACAAATAACGGAAACCCCAGACTGTCCTGGGACCACTACGTTCGGGAACGGAGAAAGGCGGCTCTCCCTCACTTGACTTACTCGGCGAGAGCTGGTGTGGACCCCGAGCCTGCAGGTTCACAACGGAAATCCTGAACTTGACTCCTATCTCAGAGCTTTCCAGGGGGGGTGGGGGGGGCAATGGCCTCACCCACCCACTCCCTCATGGTACAGATGGAGACACTGAGGCCCAGGGAGGCCAGGAGATGCATTCACAGTTTGCTGGGAAGAACTGGTCCCAGTTTCCATCTGACTCAACGCCCCTGCCGTCCCCCCACCCGAATCCAGGGATTTGGACCCAGACTGCACCCTGACTCACCCCACAGCCCCCCAGGGACACGCTCCCCGTGTGTCCCAACAGTACTGGAGAAAGCAGACCGGGAGGGGAGAGGGCGTGGAGTGGGGGCCACGGTCTGCTCCCGGGTGGGTAGGACCGGCCGTGCTCTGGCCCAGCTGACGCAGCCCAGGCCAGCCACTCGGGTGCTGAAGTGTCATGGAGGGGCTCGGGGCCCAGAGGGGTCCCTCCTGTGCCTGAGGGGATGGGGACCGTCCCCACCTTGGCCACCAGCTCAGGGCAGACCGTTCTAGCAACGGCACCATTTGCCCCTTTATTGCAGCCGCCCTCTCGGAACTGGTCCATGTCTGTGCGGGAAGAAGGGACCGGGGGGTGAACTCCGATGGTTTGGGGAGCCCAGGGCCTCCGTACCTCTGCTTTTGCTCGTCTTATATGCCACCTAAAGTCACATCCTCATAGGATGGTGGAGGACTCATCGGCCGCCGCCTGAACTCCACCGGTGTGTCAGGAACAAGGGACAAGTCGTCTTTCTGCAAAAAAGGAGCCACCGTCCCTCTGCTCACATTCATGCAGTGAGTGGCCATTTACAAAGCACTGCCCACTGGCTCCCTTGTGGACGTGTCAAGGTTCCCATGGAGATGGGGACCCCGAGGCTCGGGGAGGGGCTTTCAGAAGGCTGCTCTGGGCCTCTCTCTCGCTCCCTGTCCCTGAGGAGGGAGTGGGGAGAGGCCTGCTGGGAGACAGGGGACCGACCCTCATTCTGGGCCTGCTACCAGTGTGCAGGGGACCTTGGGCAAGTCACTCCCCCCGTCGGCTTCCCTGTCGGGGCTGGGCCAGGGGCCCTCCTAGCCAGAGCACACTCTAGGGGTGTGCTCCCAGTGTCCCCAGGGACTGCTATCCTGTCCTCATCCCTGGTTTGTGACGAGGCTGCGGCAAAGCCCTCCCTGGCCCTGTTTTCTCAGACAGAAGGGGACACAGAGGCCTTTGGGGGAGGCGCGGCTTGGCCCCTCCCTGCTCATGTGACTGTGGGGTGTCACGTAACCCTGCTGAGCCTCATTTTTCCTCCAAAAATGGGAAAGCAGAACCTGCCTCCCTGCATCCCAGAGTGGCTGGGAGGTGCCAGGAGGTCTGAACCAGGGCGGTATGGCCTCCAGGGACGTCTGTGTCCTCGTCTCCCACCCTGTGCATATGTCAGGCCACATGGCAAAGGCTGCTCATCAGGTGAAGGTTGAGATGGGCGATTTTCTTGGCTTCTCTGGGTGGGCCCACGGACCCTCCCGTACGGCCTCCGGTGGGAGGGCAGCCCTGCCAGCAAGGCTCGACGATGGTAGCCGTGCAAGACCCACTCACACTGCCGGCGTCCAGAACCGTGAGACCACACGGCTGTGTCTTTTTTTTTTTTTTTTAAGATTTTATCTATTTATTTGAGACAGAGAGAATGAGAGAGAGAGAGAGAGAGCACATGAGATGGGGGAGGGTCAGAGGGAGAAGCAGGCTCCCCGCCGAGCAGGGAGCCCGATGCGGGACTCGATCCAGGGACTCCAGGATCATGACCTGAGCCGAAGGCAGTCGCTTAACCAACTGAGCCACCCAGGCGCCCCGGCTGTGTCTTTTTAAGCTGTCAAATTGGCGATAATTTGTTGCCACGGCAACGGGATGCCCGCAGCGTTCAGCGCAGCAGATGGCAGTAAGTGGGAGCCGGTCTCGTTAATTCCTGCAGCAGGTAGGGGCCCTCAGTCTCCCCATCCTGAGCTGCGGGGTTGGCCTCAGGGACTCAAGGCCTCTCCCAGCTCTCTGACGTCTTACCGAGATTTCCTGCCAGGCAGCCGGGCCCTGACTAGGACAACCAGCTCGGGGCCACCACTCCTATTTGTGCCGTGTAATCGCTGTGGACGGACGGCACCCACTTGAAAACAATAGGAGAGTTGAACTCGCAGGATCACGGGGAATTTGGAGCCCGTGTTTTTATCTGTTCTCAAGTTCAGATTCTAATAGGAACTTTCCTCCTTTACAGAAGCGAGCCTAGAAAATCACGTCTGGTCAGGGTCACTGGTGTGGGGAGAGGCCAGTCTATTCCAAAACACATCTGGCCCCAGCCTGCCGTTCTGCCAACCCCACGGGCGGACCGGCCTGGCTGTGGGTTAGACACACCTCGGACCGAGTCCTGGATTTCCTTACGGGCTGACTGGCCTTGGGAAGGGACAGGACCTCTCTAAGCCTCAGTTTACTTATCTGTAGGATGGGGAAGTAGGTACCCACCTTGAAGGGCTATTGAGAAAGTTAAGCTAAATCAAGATATGGGGGGGTGGTTGTTGGTTTTTTGTTTTTTTCAAGTTATATTTTTCTATAGTGCTCAATAGCAGGAGTGCCCCATAAGCCTGAAATGCTCAGTCCCATATGACCCCCCTTGCTTGCTCCCTCCACAGCCAAACCCCACAAAACGCCATAGCTCTCCTGGCCTTCCCTGTCCCGTCCCCAAGCCATTGTCTATGACCTTGCCTCTGCTGGAGGTCCCTTCTCCCATCCTGCCTGCAAGTATGAATCCTGCCTGGGGCATCCACCCATCTCCCTGGGAGAGCTCCCAGGGCCTCAGGGCCGGAGAGCAGGGGCTGTTCTGAGCTCCTGGGGCGTTTTCTCTTGGGTGGTCCTGCAATTTCCACCTTGAATCAGCCTTCCCGCCCCTGGCCCTTGTCTCCCCTACTGGACCCGCTCTGTGTGTGGCTCCGCTGAGTAAATGCTCAGCCACATGACAAAAGAGTGAGGGACTCGCTCCTCACCTGCCCCTGCCTGCCACCTCCCCTTCCCGAGCCTCATGTCCCCACCCATCTCTCATCGCAGGAGGCCTCACCTCTGCAGACGAGCAGTCATCCAGGCACACTGTGACCATCGTGGAGCCCAGCAGGAAGAACTCCAGGACCGTGAAGCAGAGCAGGGCCAGCTCCAGCCTCTGGATGTGGATCTGGAGCGTGTGGGGGGAGGGAGACAGGGCGAGGCCTCGCTGGGTATCTACACCCCTCAGGTGGGCACACCAGGGGGCAGTGGGGGCTTCAGCTGCTGGTGTGCCCTGTGGAGGGCAGGGTGGGACTAGGCCCTTCTCAGTCGCTGCTCTACACCCCCCGCCTGGCACCCCTGGGTCCTCAGTGAGTATTTGCCTAACGTTGGAGGGCTGGAGAATCTCGTGGGTCTCTGGTGGAACTGCAGGTGGCCTTGTGTCGTCTCAGCCAGCCCCACTTAGATGGGGACACTGAGGCTCAGAGAAGGAGCATCTTTTATAGCTGGGGAGGAGCTGGGCTTAGGGCCACCATGCGGTGGGGACATCTCACACGGCACGGGCACTTGTAAGGGAGCATGTGTGCGTGCGTGCGTGCGTGTGTGTGTGTGTGAGTAGGCCTGCCTGTGTGCCCACACGTGTGTGTGCATGGTGGAGGCCGATAAGGAAGAGCCAACCACCATGGTCAGGAACCTGGCCCAGAGGCCTGCGGCCACCACGCAGAGTGTCCGGCCCACCTTCTGCTCCAGGGGCGCTGGGTTGTGCTGAAAAGGCACTGGGCTCGGAGTTGTAGGCCCAGCTTTGAGTCTTCACTGCACCCTTGACTTGCTGTGTGGCCTTGGTCTACTAATGTAGCCTCTCTGGACCTCAGTGTTCACTCCCTTAAAATGGGGGTAACAAAGTAGACTCGGCCCAGTCTGCAAGGCTGCTGTGAGGCTCACCCATAATGGGGTCACTGGGGCTACGATATTTAAAGAGCCTTGACCAGGGAGTTGGCAGGTCTAGATCGTGGTCCTGAATTTGCTGCCAACTTGCTGCTCAACCTCAAACAGGCCCTTCTTCCTCTCTGGTCCTCAGTTTCCCTATCTATAAAAGTGGGACTGGACCCAATGACTCGAGGCCTCAGCCAGCTCCCTAACGCTGACCAGTGCCTCGGGAGGGACAGGGTGGGAACAGATTGCCCGGGGTTCCCAGCCCCTGTGCCTGGGCTCCAAAGAAACCTCCTCTTGGCCAAGCCCAGGGCCACACCTTCCTGGGAGTGAGAGGACCCTCGGGGCCGGGGTACTCACTGTGCTGTTGGGGTACGGTGTCCAGATCGGGAACTCAAAGGGACTCTCCAGAAAGAGATCTTTGGCAATGACAAAGAAGCCAGCTAGCACGCAGAAGAAGCTGATGGCATGTGCTATCAGGCAAAGCGTCTTCTACAAGCAAAAATAACAGTCACGATCGTTGTCCAAAAGTTAGAGACCCAGACCTGGGTCCTGTGTCTAGGCTTGCCAGGTGCTTGCTCTGTGACCTCAGGAAAGACTCTGCCTGTCTCTGGGCCTGAGGCTCCTCATTCGAGCATGACTTCCTGAGCTAGCTGACCACCGGGTTGGGGGGTGGCAAGCAGCTTTCACCTTCTATGGGACAGGATTGGGGGAACCCAAAGGCTGCCTCCCGATCCACAGACTTTGTACTAAAGAAGGATGCTCCCACCACTGTCTCCCTCTCAAAGCTGGTCTTAATCATCCTGGCATCAAATATGTTGCCTGGTTAGGGACTGGACCCCAAATGGCCCCTCACCCATCCCCTTCCCTACAGGAAAGAGCAGGAGGAGTCCTGAAGGTGCCCCATCCTCACACACTCTGCCTCCTTCCCCACCCACCACGGCCTCCATTCATCACCATCTTGGGTTAAGCATTATTCCAAGAGCCTCTTACCAAGAGCAAACCCGTATAAATGGGGAAAGAGTCTGAACATATGGAACCTCCAACTTATTTTACCAGAGCAGACCTCTCTGCAGTAGGGCCTCCCTATGCTTGGGCGTAGGAAGGGAGAAGCTTCTGGTTCTGAAAGGGGCCCAGTCCAGGAGGAATGGGCAGGTCTTTGCCATGCATCTCCTGCCTCTGCTGGGCAAAGGGCACAACCCCATCCTGTTCTCTATGCCTCCTGAGAAGGCAGGGGACAGTCACAGCCCCACCCAGCCAGAGGGGCACAAATGTGGTCGCGGCCAGGCCTTCCGGGGAGAGGGTGGGCTGAGGCCATGAAGTAGGAGGGGTAGGGATGGTCCTTCCATCGCCAACGTCCGTCTGGCCAGTCTTGCGTCAGTGTCTTCTCTGGGCCTACCCAGGCCACCCCGGGCCGCTCCAGCCCACCTGAGCCAGAGAGATGCTCGGACACCGGGTGGCCACACAGTTTAGTGTATGGGAGAGAGACAAGGAGACGGGTAAGCTGTGGGGACAAGCTTGGAGGACACAGAGGCCAGCCATGGCGGGTCAGAAAAGACCGCCAGGGGGCGCCTGGGTGGCTCAGTCGTTAGGCGTCTGCCTTCGGCTCAGGTCATGATCCCAGGGTCCTGGGATCGAGCCCCGCATCGGGCTCCCTGCTCTGCAGGAAGCCTGCTTCTCCCTCTCCCACTCCCCCTGCTTGTGTTCCCTCTCTCGCTGTGTCTGTCAAATGAATAAATAAAATCTTTAAAAAAAAAAAAAAAAAAGAAAAGAAAAGACCGCCAGGAGGACGGGGTGTGTTTGCTGAGTTTTGAAGAACGATCAGGAGTGAATCAAAGCCGGGAGAGAATGTGCATCCGGGAGTGGGCAAGGTGCTTGGGCCGGGGACAGCACAGTGCAGGGTCGTGTCCCTCAGAGATGAGAAGCACATGGAAACCCAGCTGTGGGCCCGGGCCTGCAGACCATGCCGACCTGCTGATGAGGACAGAACTGGGGCCCAGGAAGGGCAGGGGGTGAGGGGCAGACCTTGAGGACCTGGGGACCCTTCTGCTTGGATGCCCTCTGCTGTCCAGAAGACTCATGCCTGCTCCCAGCCAATCCTGGAGAACTGCCTCCCGAATCTCCACCACACACACACAGATGCTCTTCACAAGCTAACCCGGGCTTGGAGTGACCTCAGTGCTCCAACTTACCAGATAAGTCTTCGAAAGCAGCTCTATCATGATCACCAAGATCCCTGAAATGAGGAACTGCAGGCCAGATTTGAGACAGTCGTAAGAGAGGCCAGGGTTCCTTGAAACCCACAAGTTTGCTTTCTTCCGGCTACTCTCTAAGAAAACCCAAACCCCGGTGGCTGGCTGAATTTGCTGCCAACTTGCTGCTCAACCTCAAACAGGCCCTTCTTCCTCTCTGGTCCTCAGTTTCCCTATCTATAAAAGTGGGACTGGACCCAATGACTCGAGGCCTCAGCCAGCTCCCTAACGCTGACCAGTGCCTCAGGGAGGGACAGGGTGGGAACAGATTGCCTGGGGTTCCCAGCTCCTGTGCCTGGGCTCCAAAGAAACCTCCTCTTGGCCAAGGAGTGGTGAACCACTCCTCCAACGAAGGAGCTCCCCCTGCCCACCACATGGCCCATCGCGGGCCTGCTCTGGCCATGCTGGTCTTCCCTGGGCGCACAAACCCCCACACTTGGGACTCAGCTGCGCCCTGCGCTCAGATGCCCTCCCGGCCCCTCCCTCGTCCCCCCATTTTGCTGGCCCAAACCATCCCTCTGGGGTCAGCTGCACTATCTTCTCCACTCCGACCCTTTCTCCATTCCCGAATCCTGCAGTTTGGAGGATATTAGCTCTTCATGCTGAGGTCCCTGGTGTATTTCTGCAATGATTCCTTCAACCGTTAGCTGAGTGGCTGCATGTGCCCGTCCCGGGGCCACAGGATGACTAGACACTGCATGTGGAGACAGTCCCATCACTGTGCATTCAAAGCTCGGAGAAGGGACAGTGGACTGAAGTGGCAGTGGGGAGGTCAGGACACCTGCCCGAGAGGGCACCGTGGGAGCTGGGACTCAGTGTGTATGCAGGACTCCGGGGAGGCGGGGGGACCCAGGGTTGGGGAGGATGCCTTGGGGAGCCTTCGGGAAACAGCGTGTGCTCTGGTGGCCGATGGCCTTGAGAGGACAGGAGCCATGCCTCACATGCTTGTGTTCCTGCAGAGCCAGCCTGACAGAGCCTTAGGTACCAGGGACAGGTTCCTGGATCGGCAGGCAGCCTGGAAGTCTGCCCAGAAGCCTGAGGACAATGGAGCCGTCCCTGGCTCATGCTTGCCCTCCACCTGCTGGATGCACCTGCTGGTTTAGAGGAGTGTGCAGAGAGGCCGAGAGTGCCCCCCTGGGATGCAGGCCCGAAGGGGCCCCGTGGGAAGCACCGAGGACACAGAAGCAGAGGCAGGGGGACTGGTGAAAGGGGCTTCCCTCCTAGTAGCTCATTCTGACCCACCTGCATCTGGCCCCAAATGCCAGGGTCCCCCAAGCCTGCCTGCTGACCCCCACATCCGGCCCATGTTTTGGCACCTACTCACAGAGGCAGCCCCCCAGAATGGATACCAAGACTTCAGCACCACCAGGTGAAGACTCTTGACCGTAGAGACCAGGCAACTCCCAAAGAGCAAGTACAGTAGAGCAATGACAACGTGGAAGGCCTGGGGGCCGGGAGGGAACAGGGAGCCACCGTTGGGGGCTGGGCATCGGTGCCCTGAGCCAACTGGCCGAGCCGGCTCCACCTGGCCCCTTCCAAGGCATCCTGGTGGGTCTGCAAGGAAGGACTGGCTCCTCCGAAAGGTGATGGGAACCGAGTAATTTTCTCTCCCCCTGTGGTGGGGCCGGGGCCCCCTAGGAGTAGGTGTGGGGGGAGGGGGAGGGAAGGGGAGGGACTTCTGTTGAGGACTTCCTATAAGCGACACCAAACCAGTGCTGGTGCAGGTGTAGACAGCCTCTCCCACCCCTCCCGGCTTTTTCAATTCTAGCAGGAGTGTTAAGCAGGGCGACTGGAGGCTTTCTCATCTGCCTCCCCACTCAGGGCTCCCCAGTCCTCCAGGTCCCCGCCTACCCCCACCAGGGTCTCGGGAAATAGGCCACTCACGCCCAGCTTCTTGAGAAGGCTGCGTTTCTTCCTGGGCTGCTTCTGGTGCCAGGCCAGAGGCGGGAAGCCGGGCAGGCTCAGCTGCGGGGGCAGGCTCGTCTGGCCAAGCTGGGTGGGGCCGTGGGCCTGCCATGGTGGGAGCTCCCTCACTTCCGGTCTGGGAATCACTCTGGCTGCTCCATAGGCTTCTGCTGTCAGGACCCAGGCCAAGGACCTTGGCTGCAGGTGAAGCAGAGAGGCTGGGTCAGAACCCATCCCATTTCTGGGGCTTGTGCCTGGGTGAGACTCAGTGACTGTCGCCTCTGTTCTCTGAGCCAGGGCCTTCCGGAACAGGCTGCCCTGTCCAGTAACCCCTGAACTGGATTTGACCTAGAATAACCTGGCTCGTGGGCATGGGGAGAATCAGCCACTCGAGGCCTCTGTGGCATTGCAGGGACCTTGTTCCGTCTGGGGTAGAAAAAAGGGTCAGACAAACTTCCCAGCCATTGCGAGACAGAACACACCCAAACCGCCGATGATGGTGCCTCCCAGGTTTGGGCTGATGGGGAAGGGGAAGGAGGGAAACTTCTGTGGAGGACCTACTATGAGCCACCACTGAGCCAGGAAGTCCATATTTACCAATGAGTCAGCATTTACACGCATTCTCTCTGTTCTTGGCAGTGGGATAAGCATCTATGTGCATTATCTGATGTTATACTCCCTCAAACCTCTGAGGTAAATACTGTGCTTGCTTTCATTTTGCAGATGAGGCCCAGAGAGGTTAAGCCACTTAACCAAGGTCACACAGCCAGGAAATGACTGGGCTGGGACTCAAGCCTGGCAGACCGGCTCCAGAGTGTGTGGGCTTACGTCCCCTAGGCACTGCTGCCTCAGTGAATGAAAGGAGATGTTCTGGATGTTTTAACAGGCATGAGAAAGAGGCTAAGGGAAAACTTTGCAGGGGACTGAAAGCCCCACTTGCTAAGGGGCGTGGTCACTACGTCATACATTGAGCTGGGGCACATAGGGCTTGGGGGCTGCCTGGTGACTTAGTGAGTAAAGCTGATCTTTCCCAGGAGAACCGAGGTGGGATGGGGTTGGGAGGAAAGGGGAGCCAGTTTATGGAAATCGAGCAGGAAACAGTTCTCCATGGGGATGGGGTTAACGAGCGGAGTGAGTGGCTTGTTCTTACTCTTTCTGGTAAAAAGAAAGGGGGGCCACATTCCCTTCAATTTTAACTCCAATTCAGGAGGTCTTGTTTGAACACCCCATTTTGCAGTTTCCTGCATGGTGGTGGTGACAGTAACAGGGGGAAAGAGCTTCGGGAGCCTGGGTGGGACAGGCGGCCTGGATAATTAAATCCCAAACAGGGAGGAAAGGAAGGGACGGGGTCCAAGAGCCAAAGGGCCAGACAGGGGGCCTCATGGCTGGTAAGTATTGGCTCTGCACTAGGCTGACCTCCCTCAATCCCCGGGAAGTTGGCTCCATTCTGTAGAAGAGAACGTGGAGGCTCAGGGAGGTCCAGGGCCTGGACCAAAGTCACACAGCCGGAAAGATCCTGGGATTTGGGACTGTGTGAGGTCTGACAGGCTGCTGGGCCCTCTGATAAATGTCTCCACTGGCCTGTGGTGACAGTCCCGATTTAGTGGGAGGGAGGGAGGCTCCAGCAGCTGAGCCCAGAGACATGCTGATGCATGACTCTCTTTTCTGTGACCTGGCCCGGCTATGCTTGGAAGTCTGTCCTCTTAATTCCCAGCATCTCAGGGCCGCTCTGACATAGCCAGCGGGACTGATGGAGGCAGCTGGAGGCAGAGGCCTAACCAAGTGGCCACAGGCTGCAGCTAGACTTCTCTGGTACACCTGGGCGGACAGAGCATGGACCTGAGCCTGGACACCGCTGGGAAGCACAAAAAAAGGGAAGACTTGTTAGCAGAGGGGTCTTGGATGGAATAGGTTGTCCAGGGAGATAGTGAGCACTCGGCCACTGGAGGTGTGCCTCGTGCCTGGGCTTTCACTTTCCGGAATGTGACAGCCGGAAGCATTTAAATATCCAGCTGGGAGCTGTATTCAAGAATGCAGAGTAACCTTTCTCAAAGTGTGTTCCATGGAACACTGGTCCCAACAGATCAGCAACAGAAGGGTTCCATGGTCAAATAAGAATGGGAAACTCTGGATATCAACTCCCCCCCCCCCCCACCTTTAGCATAGTAAAGGTCCTGAGAATTCCTGCAGAGGAGTACTCTATTTTAATATTAAGGGCATTTCCCAAACTTAATTGGCTGTGGAAGTTTTTTCTCAAAGTCTGTTGATTCTACAGTGGTTCTGGAGGGAACGCTTTTGGGCAAAGTGGCCTTAAACTAACAAACTTCTGGTTCTAGGGGTTTTTTGGCCTTCTTTGCCCTCCCACTGGTTTTCTTCTGTGCATATGGTGGTGGGGGTAGGGATTGGACTGTGATCTCTAGGGGCCACGTCTCTCATGGGACAGGGAGCTGCTGCAGAGCCATCCTGCCACCAGGAGGGAGGGGTGCTGAGGGCGGGACTTGCAGAACTAGAGGGACAGCCTGTCTGCCGTGAGGTTCCCACCTTCCAAGGAGGGCGTGACCTCCGAGTCCTTAGAAGACTCATGCCCTGTTGCCCCTGCCCTCCGCCCTCTGTTCCCCCAGAACCCCGTGCAGGGCTGCCCAGGGTGGAGGTGGGCTGACCTTCCCCTCTTGGCCTTGGCCCCTCCCCCATCCCTCAGCCAGCCTGGCATCCCCAGGGGAACCAGCCAGGGCCCAGATTCCCTTTGGTCCTTCAGCTCCTGGAAGGCAGGGCATCCCCTGGGGAGCCCCCTCCAGCCCCCAGCAGAGTGGATCACATCATGAGTGCTGGACATGGACAAGGCTGGCTCAGATCCTGGCTGTGTTCCCGGGAGCCTGGACCTTGGGCAGGTTGATGACATCTCACTATCTCCTTGTCCCCTGGGGGGCGGGGTGTTAATGCCTCTCCCAGGCACAGGGGAGGGGGTGGGGTGTTATAAGGATTAAATGGGATAATGTCTGCAATGCGCAGGGCCTCGCAGATAGCAAACGCTCCGCTCCGCAAACATCAGCCTGTCACATGCCTGGAATCCCACCACCCAGGCTCCACTTGGTCTTCATCCATTCCTCTATTAAGACTTGATTCATCCTGGGCGCCTGGGCAGCTCAGTCGGTTAAGCATCTGCCTTCAGCTCAGGTCATGATCTCAGAGTCCTGGGATCGAGCCCCACATCGGGCTCCCTGCTCAGCGGGGAGTCTGCTTCTCTGCCCCTCCCCTGGCTCATGCTCTCTCCCGCTCGCTCACTCTCTCTCTAATAAATAAATAAAATCTTTAAAAAAAAAAAAAAGGACTTGACCCATCCTGTCCTTATTGCCCTCAGGGGTGATCATGGGGGGAAGGGGTGCGAGAGTTTGGGGCTCCTGGGGAAGGGGGTAGGTGTGGCAAGGAAAGGAGAGGACTGGGTGTATGAGTGTGCTGGGTGGTCTGAGATTCATCTGTGGGGTCTGAGCTGAACACCACGGGGACCCAAGCAATAGCGAGTGAGATCTGACAGTGGGAGGTTTGTGGTCAAGCAGACAGAAAACCTGAGGCCCTGATCAGTCTGTGCTGGGGAGGCCTAGAGGACAGGGTAGCTTCTGAGGGTGTGTGTGCATGCATGTGTGTGTGTGTGTGTACGTGTATATGTGTGTACACGTGTGTATGCATGTGCACGCACTAGTGTGCACGTGTGTGTGCGTGCACATGTGTATGCGTGCACGTGTGTGTGCGTGCACATGTGTGTATGCGTGTGCACGCACCAGTGTGCGCACGTGTGTATGTGTGCGCGCGTGTGTATGCGTGCGCGTGTGTATGAGTGCATGTGTGTGTATGCGTGCGCGCGTGTGTATGTGTGCACGCACATGTGTGTGTGCATGTGTGTCAAGCAGAGACAGGCAGGAATTGAGAGATACTGAGTCACACCATGTGACAAGGGGCTGGTGGGGGACTGGTGGGCCAGCCCTAGAGGGTGTGGTTTTAGTGGCTGCCAGTTAAAAAACAGGGGAAGGTCCCCTGCAAGGAGCCCAGGGGCCAGCAGGACACGGAGGCCTCGCTCTGGGGTGGAGTCAGGAGGCCTGGACTCTAGTACTGGCCCTGCGTGGTCCTGGGCAAGTCCTTTCCCCTCTTTGGGGCTCTGCTTCCTCATAAGAGTGTGTGTGTGTGTGTGTGTGAGTTTCTGGGATTGGAATGGAAGTCGCTATGACCCCTCCCAGCAGGCAGCAGGATGGGCTCTAGGTAGTGAGTTCCTCCCTGGGGTAGATGCTCTTGGTGCCCCCCACTTCCCATTTATTGGGGTGAGGTGGGGCACCCTTTACCAGCTGCTGTAATGCTTGGGGCTAAGGGCTGTAACTGCTCCCTCCTGGGGGTTTAGTTACAGCCCCTCCCCCCCAGCCTGCAGCCAGTGGGGCATGAAGGGACAGTCCCCTGGCTTCAAGGTGGGACCAAGCATGCGCTCCTGAGCACCGGCTGACAGTGGGATCAGGCTGAAGCTCGCAGTCAGCTGAAACCCTCTCTGTCCTTGACTTGCTTCACCTGCCCTGCCCTGCTTTTCGCTCTTTTTCTCTCGAGAGCACTCCCTCATACACCCGTTGCCGAAGATCTTCATCTCAGGCTCTGCTATGATAGAATCCGACCGAAGACACTCCCCTCCTTGTTCCTGCTGCGGGGGACCACTCACCTGGCCCTGGGACCTCCATTCAGAGCTTCCGGCCATGCTCTGTCCCCCGGATCCACCTCAGCCCCACAGACCCGGCACCAGAAGATCAGAACATCCTTTAATGTTAGACTTTGGATCTTTTCCCTCCTGGCCCCACCTTCTGCTTCATGCCCAGCAGCGTGAGCAGCCAGCATCTTCCCCACCCCCCAAACCCAGGCGGGTGAAAATCTTTGCGCCCTCTTTACAGCTGCAAATTTCCTTTGGCAAACCGCACCTGTTGACAATTCCATCCGTTTACAGTGCGGGACAGATGGCGTGAAGATGATTGTAAATCTTTCATAGAGTCCCGGGTTGAGCCTTTTAAAATATCTTTCTAATTTTGGATCCTTTCACACATTTCCAAAAGTAAAGAGAATGGTCCATCGCCCGGGCTGCAGGGGTCAGGGGCTCACAGGGGACCTTGTGTGTCAGCTCCCAAACTTCCGCCATCGGGGAACAATACTCGGGCATCCCATGGTTTGTAAACATCGTGGTATTTATCTCTAAAAGATAAGGACTCTTTAAAAAGACTATGATCGGGGCACCTGGGTGGCTCAGTGGGTTAAGCATCTGCCTTTGGCTCAGGTCATGATCCCGGGGTCCTGGGACCGAGCCCCACGTTGGGCTCCCTGCTCAGCAGGAAGCCTGCTTCTCCCTCTCCCTCTGCGTGTGTTCTCTCTCTGTCAAATAAATAAAATCTTAAAAAAAAAAGACTATGGTCACATGTCATAACTAAACAAAGCGCGTTGGAGTTTTGGTGTCCCGGGGCGGGCGGTGGGGGGGGGGGGGGGGGGGATGACGCCCAGTGCGGTGCGCTGTGTGTCTACATAACCATGCTCCTCCGTGGCACAGAAACATCTCTTGCCCAACCTCTGCTACCTGCTAGGCTTCAAATATCTGGTCAGTGTTCAAGTTTCTCCGATGGTCTCAGGAGCATCTTATTACGGTTGATTTGTGTGACTCAGGATCCAGGCCCACAAACTGTATCAGCCTATCGGGTGGGGCCCGGGCACTCTGTCCCCGTTCTGCCCCTGAGCATGGCGCTGCGCTCTTGGGGTGTACAGATCCTGAGGTGGAGGCTCTGGGGGTTCCCTCCCCGGGCTCCTTTCCCATCTGGCTTCTCCTTCCCCCTCGCCATGCCGAGGGTGGGCTGGGATGCACAGAGCCCAGCGGCCGCTCCTGATGGCCATGCTGCCGACGTCAGCTTGCTGAGCACAGCAGAGCGCTTCGGAGCTGATGTTGGGTCTGGGCTGCCTGAGTTCAAACCTTGATTCTACCACCTCATGGTTGTGAGACCTAGGGTGCATTATTTGACCCCTTGGCCTTGGTTTTCCCCTCTGCAAAGTGGGGATAACAATACCTCTGGGGGGAGTTGCTAAAGAGTTCCATGAGTTAGAATATTAAGATGCTTCCGGCATTATCGTCACCATGCACTCACGGGGGTCCCTCACACCCAGCAGTCATGCCTGCCCCAGGTCACACACACAGCCACGTGGAGAGCAACCTGCCCTACGCTCACTTAGCTGTCACGCCCACTGCAAGGTCACTCACCTTCTCTCAGGCCTGCTGGGCTGGGCAGCCCTTCCAAGAGCGGTAAGCTGGGCCATCAGCAGCTCTGGAAGGCCCACTTCTCCTGGTGGCACACCCACCCACTGCAGTCTCCAGGCTGGCTCGTGCCCAGTGACCTCCTGCGTTGTGTGCACCTGTCAGCAGGTGCTTTGCCCTATTCATCGCCCACACCTTTAGTTCCTTAATCGTGGGATGAACATTTTTCTAGAAGCTGTGGTTTTTCACGGGGTTAGAGGCTTCTGCTCCACCACTCAGTCCCATACAACATATAACACACACACATGCACGCACGCACGTGTGTGCACACCACCGTGCACCCTTGTTCATTAATGGACTCCCTTATTCACAGAAGCTTTCCTGAGCACTTAGGATGGGCCAGGCACACCACTATGTGTGGAGGTCCAGGAGTGGAGGAGGGACTGCCCTGCCGTTGAGGAGCTCGGACGCTGTGACCGGCAGAATAATGGTCCCCAGCGATGTGCCCCGTCCTAGTCCTGGAACCTGTGACTTGGTACCTTCCACAGTCAAAGGACTGGGTAGGTGCGATTCAGTGAAGGATCCCAAGAGGGGGAGATTATCCTGGCCTACCCGGCGGCCCCCGTATAATCACAGGGTCTCTCCCCAAGGGGGGCAGGGGGAGCAGAGTCAGTGAGAGTGACCAGAAGGGGCGGGGCTGCTGGCTTGGAGGAGGGAGGACAGGGTCACACGCCAACCAATGCTGCAGTCCCTGCAGGCTGGAAAAGCAAGGAGACAGCTTCTCCCCCGGAGCTTCCACCAGGAACGCGGCCCTGCCAATACCTTGATTTTAGGACTTCCGACCTCCAGAACTGTAAGGTGATAAACATGTTGTTGAAAACACTAAGTTTGTGGTCATTTGTTACCACAGCAACAGGAAACTGAGAGAGTTCAGTGGGGAAGATGGTCAGGGAAGCAAGCAACTGTGTGGCGGAGAAGAGACATGACCCTGGATAGGGGGGTGTGGGATACAGCCCAGCAGAGGCCACCTCACTAGACAGGGGAGAGAAGGATGAGGAGACGGAAGCCTTCCTGGAGGAAGCGGCATCTACATTGAGGTCTGAAGGTGGCTGGGAGTTCAGTGGGACAGACAGGAGAATGGGGGGCAGCCAGGGGACTGCACTCCAGGGAGAAGGAGTCCCCAGGCTCAGGACAGCCATGGTTCAAGTGCAGGAGGGTGGGAGGAGACAAGAGAGGTGAGCAGGCTTTGTCTCCGGTGCTTTGTCACCTTTGCGGGACGTCTGGACTTCAGCCTCAGGGCAAAGGAGAGCCTCGAGTGGCAGAGCAGTGACACGATGACTTCTGTGCCTGCAATAATTCCCTCTGGCTGTTGTCTAGCCTAGAGATGGGCCGGGCCAGCTGACAGATGGGGACACAGGCTAAGTCAGCAGGCTGATGTCACGACACAGGTGAGAAATGACAGTGGTCCAAAGGTGCTGGAGGAGGTTGGAGAGAGTGGATTGAGTTGAGAAGAGCAAGGAGAACCGGTGGGGGTGATTATATGTGAGGCTGAGGGTGGGGGACCAAGAGCGGCCCTCGGCTTCTGCCCGGGCCCTGACGGACACAGGGAACATAGGAGGGAAAATGGCTTGTGCTGGGGCAGAAGCTGTAAATTCCTTTTCAGTGGGACATGAGAGCAGATGCTGAAGCTGGCTCACGGGAGACGCCAGGGGGGAGGCAGACTTGGGAGCAGTCAGGGTGGTGACAGATGGCCAATGTAAGCTCCACGAGAGCAGGGACTTTGGCTCATGGCCAGTATCCCGGAGCCTGGACACCCAGTGGACACTCCATAAGCACCTGCTGAAGAGCGTGGGGTGCACAGACGAGTCCAGGGTAGGTGAACTTGAGGGATTGATGGAGCTTTTATTATTCATACAAGGCTTTTTAAAAGCCCATTGATCTTGGTGACGATGAGGTCAAGGGCAGCAGCCTTGGAGAGAGAGATTTTGGCAGAGTGAGATGGAGGGGCGGAAGCAGACTCCATCAAGAAGAGAAAAGTAAGCCCTGGTGGAAGGGCTTTCCGGGGTCAAGACAGACCTTTTAAGCTGGGAGGGACTGGAACACGCTGCATTTTCACACTCACAAAATTTAATTGGGCAAAACTCTCGGCTCCGAGTCCTCCAATCTCGTCTATTGCTTTTGAGAGTCGAAGCTGGTTGTAACCCCACTCCAACTCTGCACTCACACAGCCTGGGAACCAGAGCTTCCTTAAAGGGGGCAGATGGCTGAATGGCACTAGCCAACCACCTGCCCTTGGGAAGATCTCACAGAGAGGGCAACATTAAAACAGGGTTTTGAAGGAGGCACAGGAGTTTGTTAGATGAAGAAGTGGGGGTGCTGAGAAATGCAGCTCCATCCCAGTCTTTGGGATGAAGAAGCAGGAGGAAGGAGGGGAAGGGGTTGGTGGAAAGCACTTGGTTTTGGGCCTGGGGAGCGTGTGGTGAGACAGGGGCTCTGACGTTAGCGGGAGCTGAGTTCAAATCCCAGCATTGCCTCGTACTAGCTTGGTGGCCTTGGGCACTTGATTTGACTTCTTCAAGCTCCCGTGTCCTCAGTTGTAGAACGGGGTTATGGATGCCTGCTTGTTTGGGCTCAGGTGGGGAGAGACCAAGTGCCAGGATCACACCACACAGACCCCAGCTCCCAGAGATGCCCCCTTTCTGTGACAACGGGACCCAGGTCTTCTGATAAATATGGGACAAGCCTTCGAAACCCCCAAGGTTAAAAAGAAAAAGTCATTGCAATGAGACCAGCTCAAACTGTAAGCCACACTGTTTATTTCCCTCTGTGGTGTGGAAACCACCACCCACCGGGACCTCTGACATGGGGTAGAGGTGTCTCCTTTGCCCCAGACGCAGCCCGCAGGGGTAACCTACAGGGGCAGCTCTGCTCCTCAGGCTAGGGGGAGGTGGGGAGGGGGCTGCCATGGCTGTGCACCCGTGGATGCTGACGGGTGCCCCGGGCTGGCTTCAGCAGTCCCCTGAAGCCTCCCCAACCCTGGGAGGTGGGCAGGGCTGGAGCCAATACCGACTCCATTTTACAGATAAGGAAAATGAGCCTTTCCAGGGGCATGGGGGGATATCGCCTGACTTAGAACAGGACTTCGGGGAGTCCTGGGGAGCTGGGCCTTAAATGCCATCTAGTTAATGCTTGAGTTTCCAGGAAAACTGAGGCCCATGGCACAGCAGCAGATGACAAAGCACAGAGCTGGTCCTGGGGCCTGGAGACCCGAGGTCAGGCCACGGCCAGCTGTGTGGCCTCAGCACTTGGACTCCGTACTCTTTTCTGGAGAATTCTGGGCTCCTGAGATTAAAGATCGTCCCAAGGCCTGAGGGAGGACATTGAACCTGTCTGCCAACGAGGCCAGAGCTGCCTCCCCATGAGCAGAGAGAAATGCAGAGCGGCACGTGGGGACATTCCCAGCAGGGTGACAGGGCCCAGGATGCTGAGGGACACACACCCTTGACATCAACTAGCTCTTTTAGGAAAGAAGCCACCGAGGGAGATGTGTGGGACAGATGTCCCCGGGGAACGCTTCACTTGGGTGCCACAATGTGTGAGGATGGGGTGGGGGATGGGCTGCCCCTAGGTTAACGCGGTGGGGGCGGGGAGAGGCTGGGCCCCCAGGGGAAAGCCTGGCTTCCAAGCCCGCGGAGTGACCTCTACTCTGATGACTCCTTGGGCATATATGCCACATTGTCGTAGGCGGGGGGCGGAGAGGCTGCGGGGCTGGGGATGTTGAAGTCAGTGCTGAAGGCGTTGGGCAGGAAAATCACAGGCTGCAAAGAAAAGAGAACCCCCGACAGTCGTGGAGGGCGCCGGCGCCTCCGGGCGGTGTTGCAACAGTGCCCCCCTGTGGGCATTCTGAGAACAGCGCCCTCGTAATGAATTCCGTCAGTGAATTGGCCGACTCACCTGTTCGACGAATATTTCAAAAATATTTACGGGGGGCCAACTATGACCCAGGCGTTGCGAGTACAGCAGTGAACAAAACAGAGAGAAGTCGCATTTCTCTAGGAGCTAAAGGTCTGGCGTTCTTTCTCCTTGGGCTGCCCCTGCCCTGGCTCCCTCTCGGGGGTTCAAGGGTTAAGGCGACCCCTCCGGATTGGTTTCGCTCCCTGGGAGCACGCACTCCTCCGCACAAAGCCTTTCAGTGGCCTCACCTCCAGTTTGCAAAAAGCCACCTCCCGAGCAGCACCCACACCCTAGGGCCTGCATTTCCCGCCTGAGGCCGCCTTTACTGTCCCCCAATGCCCTCCTCCGCCTCCTTTCGTCCTCGCTGTCCTCCAGATTTGGGGAAGCTAAGCTAATTTCCCCGAGTTGTGCTGCCCTTGGTGCTGCCCCTGTCCGCGTCGAGGCCTGTGAACTCCTGGAGGGTCCCGCTCATCCGGGTACAGCACCGCCCCGGGGCCCCTGCGCCCCGACCTCCCGACGCTCTGCATCCAGGCGCACAGAGCAGCTGGCCCCTTGGTGCTGGCGCCCCCTGTGGCCGCGAGGAGAATAGTTCCATCTTCCCCAAAGACTTCACGGGGTCCCCGATGCACGATGTAGGAGAGTGGGGGGCGCATGGGAGCGCAGTCCCTCGCAATTGCTAGCCCGAGGGAAGAAGCAAGAGGCTGGAAGAGGAGCCTTCCAGCCAACAGCCTTCCTCAGAGGCCGCGGTTGGGACCTCTGTGTGGACGTGGGGGGAGGGGGCGGGCGGTACTCACCGTGTTGGCTTGAGCGCGGGTGGCTTGGCACCCAAAGTGGGTGGCAATTACCGCGATGAAGAACTCGAGGATGGTGAAGATGGTAAGCACGGCCAGATAGCCCCTGCCCACATCCTGGGGACACACCCGCAGTCAAGGCAAGCCCAGCGCTCCAGAGCCCAGGAGGAAAGGGCCGCCGAGGGACAGTAACTGGCCCGAGGTCACACAGCCAGGCGTGGCAGTGCCCGTCCTGGGCCCTCCCCTTCCCTCTACTGGGCTGCCCTCTGTGGCCCCCGCCCCCAGGCCCGCTCTTGGAGTAGGTCAGGGGCTCAATATCCGCATGGGGTCTCTCAGGACTGGCAAGCCCTGGGCCTCCCCGCTCCGCACACTCCCGCCTTCCCCCACCTCCTGGATGTGGCTCTAACATGCTCTGAGTGTTCCCACTCCTGGGGGCGTCTGACAACACACCCAGTTAGTGACACCAAAATCCAAGAGCAGAACAGCTGTCCCCGCAAAGGCCGCCATGGCACTGAGAAAGTTCGTCCCCAGGCTGCTCCGCACCTGCAGGAGGGCGAGAGACAGGAGGGAAAGGAGCGGAGGGAAGAGGCCAGGAGGAGAAAGGAGAAAGGAAGGAGGCAGCAGCCCTGCCTGCCATGGTGTCCGGTGGCCAGGGCACAGGGGCCACCCTGCCATGTGTGCGGTGTACTTCCTGACCCCTCTTCCTTCTCCCCTGGGGCCTCAGGGGCTGGCCCTGCAGCCTCCCTTACCTCTGTCGTCTTGGAAGCTGCTGAGGGCGGGCAGACCTCCTCCGTGGCCTCTCTGGGCGCGGTCTGCCGCAGGCTCCTGGCCCACCCTTACTGCGCCCACCCCCGCGCCGAGCACCTTGCAGGTGCAGCTGTCCCAGGGGCTGGAGTCGGGGAGGCCTTCTGCTGTGGACACTGAGGCCCAGCTGGGAGAGGTGATGGGGTCATTGCCGTGAGCTTCCGGGTGGGGGTGGGCAGAGCAAGGTGCTACAGACCCTGGGGGGCACTGGTCAGGGGACAACGAGAGGCAGGTGCGGAGGGCCCTGAGCTGAAGGCAGGACAGACCCTCACGGGGAGGCCTAGGGCTTCAGGGCAAGGGCATCTCTGGGTTGTCCAGGCGACCACTCAGGGCTCACCCTCCCGTCGCAGCCAGAACCTAATGCTCTTTTGATCTAGTAGTGGGAACCTGTGGCTAAACAGCCCTGGCCTTAAATTGGAGACCACTCGTGGGGGGCTGGGACTGCAGGACCTTCTCAAGTTCAAAGATCCCTGACACTTATTTTTCTTTTCTTTTCTCTTTCTTTCTTTTTTTAATGACATTGAGGAAGTCATGGAGACCAGAGCCAACAAAGTACTATTGAGTAGCTGCTTCGGCCAGGCATTGTCCCAGGTCCTGTGAGCTTGGGGACAAGTCAGGTCCCTGCACTCCTGGACTTTACGGCCTGGGGGTCCCTGAGTCCAATCCTGGTTATGATCCATTTTCCACCCAGTGCCCAGCATTGGAGAGCTCCCAAGAATGCAAGTAGGACAAGGAATCCCCCCTCCCATTCTCAGTGGTCTCCCTTAAACAGTGTCCCTTAAAATAAATCCCAAAGTGCCCTCTAGGTCCTGACTCCTCTCCCTCCCTTCCCCCTCTGAGCTGTGTCCTCCCTCTCTGCCTCCTTCACCTCTTGTAATCTGCCTTGGCTCTTCTGTCCCCCTGCCCAGGCTCTTCCCCATGTTGTCTTCCTGCCTGGGAGGCTGGTCCCCAGGCTCTTCTGTGACTGTCTCCTTCTGAACAGCGAGCTCAGTGACATCTGTCCCGGGAACTCAAACTGTCCTTGCTGAGCAGAACGACTCTTCCCTTGTGGCACTTTTCCTGCTCTGTAACTACTTTGTTACTTGGTTTTGGGTGTCTTACCAGACACCAGAGTGTAAGCTCCAGGAGGGCAGGAACTTGACCTTCGCTGCTGTGTTCTCTGAGCTGGAGCGTGCTGGATGCGCTCCCATTCAAAGCCCCCATTGCCTCCCACTGCCCACAGAGGGGTCCGAGCCTCCACCACGTGGACCCAGTGCATCTCTCCACTTGCCTTCGCAGACCTCTGCCCTGGTCACATGGAGCCGCACATGGTTTCCGCAGCTCCCCTGCCCATGACCCCTCCCTGCCTTCTCGTGCTTGTCCCTCCGTATTTCTAAATCCAAGGTGCAGCTTATCCGTGTCCTCTTCCAAGAGACCTTTTTGATCTCTCCTTTCTCTGAATGACCATGAGCGCTTGGTCTGTGGACCCTCACTTTCTGCCCTGTGTTGCTAAGTGTATCTTGGTTCCTCCTGTCCCGTGTCGGGGCTGTCTGGGTGTCCTCCGGCACCTGTCACTCAGCAGGCCCCCAGGAAATGTTTGTTGAATGAGTGAACAGACGGGAGGGGCAGAGTAGAGGGGAATCAGTCGTGGCCCTGGGTCCCCCATTCCGACTTACCAGGCAGCTGGTGTGGCTCTTCTCGGCTGCTACTGAGAGCGACCCAGAGATGACAAACTGTGTGAGGAAGAGGGGACCCTGGTGAGGCTTTGGCAGGGACACTGGGCAGGCCATGCCATGCCTGGGCTCTGTCGGGACCAGGGAGAGGGCAGCAGCCTCTTGGCTGTCACCTCCCCTGCCTCCTGGGATCTCTCTGTAAGGGTGTCCCCTGGTTACTAGGGGGTCCGCCTGGGAAACTGGGGCCATAGCCGGCAAGGTGCATGTGTTCAGTGACATCATTCACGTGTCATGCAAATCTGGCTCTCTCTAAAGGGGGAATTGTTACAAAGTGTTAGTCACCGTTTGCTGCAGAATCAAGGGCTGGTAACCAGCTCGCACATGCATTAGCTTTGGATGTCCTCAAACTCTGGGGTAGGTAGGGCCAAGACTGTGCTTTTTAGATGAATAAGCTGAGGCTGGAGATTGCCTAACTTGCCTAAGGGACTCCATGGTGAGACGCAGTGGCAGTGGGGCTGGGATTCAGACTCCACTGGCCTCACTCCCAAGCCTCTACTCTCCCGGGCCAGCTGGGAGACGCAGGCGCAGACGGGGCTGGGTGAACCCTGAAGTGTTCTTTGATGTTGGAGATTTACCACTAACGATGTGCTCCCCGATTCTGCTGCGGGGGGCCGTGGTGGGGGCTGACTAAGCTGGCTGGGGTATGGGTAGAGGAATGGACTGGGGGGCTTCAGAGCTGGTCAGACTCCCAGTGGACAGAGTTCTTGGGGGGCTGGGACCCACAAGGGCAGTTGAAGGATTTCTGCAGGCTGCGGTTTGGATGCAGGGTGAATTTAGTATCCAGGTAATACAGGTGGTTACTGTCCTTTATCCCTGCCCTCATCCCCGGCATCCCATTCTTTTTGGGAGCCTTTTCTGTGGCAGGTTCTTTGCTGGGAGATTTTCCCAGGCAGGAGTGGTGTCTGGTTTAGATTTATGATTAGGGTTTGCAATTAGGAGTTAGATTTAGACTCAGGCCCCTGCCTCGCTCGGATGGCTGTGCCCAAAAGAATGTAGGGGGGCGGGCGCAGAGGGGAGAGGTGAGCCCCAGATGGCCCCGGCACTCACGCAGGCTCCTCCCCAGAAGGGGACACCGCCTTCGATGAAGAGCATCCCCACGTGGCCGCGGCGGACCATGAGCAGCACGCTGCCGAAACCCAGGTGGATGAGGCCGATGAGGATCTGGACGGTCTGCGGGAACCCGCGCGGCTCAACCAGGCTGGCGGGCCGGCTCCACACCGCCCCCTGCCGGCCGCGGGGAGAGGGTGGCAGGGCCCTGCGCGCCCCCGCGAACTCCCCGCCCCTCGGAAATAAACTCGGATTCTGCTCTTTTGAAGAGACATCCTCATAGCAACCCTGAAAGACTGTTTTAAGAAGGGAAGCCAGCTCCCACATCCGCGAGACCACCCTCCCTTCCCCCTATTTCCGTGTCTCTATGAGTCTGCATCTGCTTAGTGCTCTGACCCATGCTACCTGGTTTTCTTAGCTCTCATTTCAATGACACAGCAGTCCCTGCACTGGATGCCTCACATTCCACACCCCCCCCCCCCCCCCCGGCCCCGGCCCCCTGCAGTCTGCAGTGAATGTCCCCTTGAGCAGCTTTCTTAGCTGAGCATCTATCACGGATCCATGCAAGCCAGCTGTGAGCTGCAGCTGCCTCCTGCCGAGCTGACATCTGGGCTGGATTTTCTTTTAGAGGTGGTTTACCCCACCGATCCTTTCCCAGAAGGAGGACGGTTTTCCCAAGGAAGGGGATATGTGTGCTTCTGGTAAGTTCTGCCACATGTTTTTCATATGTTTTTGGTAATGATTGAATTCTAGAACCGAGTGGGCACATTAGAGGCCCCCACATCCAACCTCTGCTTAACCCAGGAGCCCTTTCCAGCTCCTGACTTCTTAACAGGCCCCCTCAGCGGGGAGGTGCTCACCACCGCTCAAGCCATGGTGGCCCGTGTCCGGGCAGTTGTGACCGTAAATGGCTGGAATCGTTTTCTTGGGGTCACGTGGAAGATGCATGTCTTTCTAACATGAGTGCCAAGAAATTGGCTATTTATGGGCATGGCCACCTTGACTCCTCTCTCCCGTTCTCTCTTGAGCTGCACGTCTTTCACCTTTCCAGCTGCCGGCACCGCTCCCCTCTGCAGGCTCCTCTCCTGCTCCTGGACACCCCCACCGCTGCGGGCCCTGCTCAGGGAACACCGACTGCCTCTGCTCGCATGCCTGTCTACACTGGGCAACATGTCCCTCCTTTAATCCTAACGTGATGAAGTAGGTATTATTCTGATTTGGAGACCAGGAAGCCAAGACTGAAGCAGAGATGTTCAGTAACTTGCCCGTGGTCTCCCAGCGATGAAGTGGCAGGCCAGCCATCTCTCGAGATGCTGTTCCTCTACTGGGTGACACCCCCAAATGCCTATTTATAGTTTCCTCTTTCTGTGTTTTCCAGCAGTTTAAATGTGTCTTGTCAAATCCCTTTGGAGATCATGGGTTCCCTGGTCTGCTCTGATGGGGACTGACGACCGCATCTCTGTTCACTGTCTCTAGTCCCTTCATGCACCATGGACGTGGTGCAGCCTTTAGCGTGGAATCTTGAATTCAACCTGTTCAAGCCAGAGCTGGATGCTGCAGAGCAGTGGGAGTGAGAGTGGAACTGTACGGTCAGGCCATCCTGGGGTACACGATGCCACTAGGCACCTGTGTGGCCTTCGGCCTGACCAGCCTCTGTTTCCTAATCCGTCCAATGGGAACTGTGGTCCCTGTCTCACAAGGTGGTGATGAGATGGAAGGAGCCAGTGCGTGCACATTCCACGGCACCGTGCGTGTCCCTCTCGGGGGTTCCCAACAGATGACAGCTGTCGTCACCACCCTTATCACCATCACCATCACCATGGCCTCAGTTATGTCTACATCTTCCATTTGGAGGAACTGGGGCCAAGGGACAAACGGAAGACACTATATATATATGTATGTATGAGGATGAATATGTCTGTCTGTCTGTCTACCTGTCTATTTGATATTTTCTTCCCGCCTAGAAACCAGTATCTCAGCCATCTGAGATTGGCAAAGACCTCATGGGACATCTTTCACGGACCCACAGGAGCTGGCCTCTGCCCACCCCTCCAACTTCATCTCACCTCCCTCCTTCCTTTGCTAATTACATTCCAGCCCTATTAACCTTCCACTTCGTCCTTGAACAAGCCACACTCACTCCCACCTCAAGGCCTTTGCACCAGCTGTTCCTCCACCTGCTGAGCCCTTCCCCTTACTTCCCATCTACCCTTGGCTTCAGCATCCAGGTTTTAGCCTAAATGTTACCTCCCCACGGAGACCTGTCTGTCCACCGTTGCTAGTGTTGTCCTTCCCACATCCATCATGTTCAGCCTCATTATCCTGTTTGGGGTCATCCCAGTCCTTTGTTTGCCGGCGTGCTCTCTGCGGGCCCCACGGGGGATGGGTCTGTATGGTACACAGCTGAATGCTCAAGGGCTCACTAAGCATTTAGGGACCGCCTGCCCCTCTCCGAGGTGTGCGTGAATGCTCCCGTGCTGGGGCACCCTCCCTGCCCAGCACCTCTGCACACACGCATGCCTCAGGTGGTCTGGGGGTGCTACTCTTACCCCTAAAGCTTTGGGCTCTCCGGTCAAGAATGTCTCCATGGGCCGCAGCTCGGGCGGCTGGGTGGTCCTTGGCGTCTGCGCCCCCAGCGGCGGCTCCTCAAACTGCAGGACCCCGGGAGGCTGGCACCTGGAGGTGGGCAGGATGGCCGGAGGTGGGCGGAGGCCACTGGCATTGCTGGGCGGGAGGACGACAAACACCCCGTTGCTGGCAGGAGCTGCGGACATGGTGCTCGGAGGGCCTGGAAGACAAAGGCTCAGAAGCTGCTGCTGCGGCTTACACATTTGCAGGGGCCTTTCAGTTTATAAACAACATGCCCGTGTAGCCCTGTTCCCTGCAGTCCCTGAGGATGGCACCACAATCTCTGTCGTTGGGGGAGCTTCTCTCCGAGAAGTGAAGGATGTCCTAGATCAAGGGCCTTAGGTGAGGCAAGGCCAAGACTTGAGTTCCCATCTCTGACCACAGAAGCCCCGCTCTTTTTTTTTTGTTTGATTCTGCAACTTTTTTTATTATGTTATGTTAATCACCATACATTACATCATTAGTTTTTGATGTAGTGTTCCACGATTCCTTGTTTGCGTATAACACCCAGTGCTCCATGCAGAACGTGCCCTCTTTAATACCCGTCACCGGGCTCACCCATCCTCCCACCCCCCCTCCCTTCTAGAACCCTCAGTTTGTTTTTTAGAGTCCATCGTCTCTCATGGTTCATCTCCCCCTCCGATTTCCCCCCCTTCATTCTTCCCCTCCTGCTATCTTCTTCTTCTTCTTCTTTTTTTTTTTTTTAACATATATTGCATTGTTTCAGAGGTACAGATCTGTGATTCAACAGTCTTGCACAATTCACAGCGCTCACCAGAGCACATACCCTCCCCAATGTCTATCACCCAGCCACCCCATCCCTCCCACCCCCCTCCACTCCAGCAACCCTCAGTTTGTTTCCTGAGATTAAGAATTCCTCATATCGTGAGGTCATATGATACATGTGTTTCTCTGATTGACTTATTTCGCTCAGCATAACACCCTCCAGTTCCATCCACATTGGTACAAATGGCAAGATCTCATTCCTTTTGATGGCTGCATAATATTCCATTGTATATATATACCACATCTTCTTTATCCAGTCATCTGTCGCTGGACGTCTCGGCTCTTTCCACAGTTTAGAAGCCCCGCTCTTAATCTCTGTGCTGTATTACATGGAAAGGACCTTGAGGAGGAGCATGTACTTAAACCGCCTCCTTTCTCCAGAGAGTGCAGGTAACTCGCCCAAGAACACACAGCTAGTGCGAGGCAGAGCCGAGGCAGCACAACCCTCTTTACCCGTAGGTTGGGACTCACCCACCATTTCCTGTCCCTCAGCCCGGGCTGAAGAGATGTGTCAGTGATGCCCCGGGGTCACTTCTGCCCGTGGAGGCTTTCTCTTTGGCCACCCAAGCACTTGCTATTAATGCAGCTGAGAAATGCATGGATTATGGGAGCATTGTGTGTGGCTGGCCCGAGCAAGCACTTTGGGGAAAAGCACCCAGCTGTCAGAAGGTGAGCTTACTAGGACACAGAAAAGGGATGAATGAATCTTCCAGATCAGACAATGAACTTAAAAAAGTCAGCCCTCCCATTGGCATTAATGGGTTCAGTGCAGGCTGTGGAGATAGAAGTCAGCATTTGAATCCTGGCCCCTTTGCTACCACGAGACAGGGGACAAGACGGCTACCTCCCCTTGCCTCAGTTTCCTTACTTATGAAGTGGGGATAATGACACTGCTACCAATCTCATAGGGCTTGGCATGAATTAGATCAAAAATAATGCACACAAACTTGATAAAAAGCCATCCTTTAGAGTGTGATTTGTTCTAATGCTACTTGCCTAAAATGTTTTCTTAAAAGTAATATGTATAAACCAGTCATGATGAACAGTTCATTTTTTTAACTGTTTAACAGTGCATTTTCCTCTGTGCTCTGACAGCTATCACACCCTCTTCTCGGGGGGGAGAATCAGCTTGCAGACCACGCAGCAAAGTCTCTGTGGGTCTGCAAAGGCTCTCAGCTGATGAGGGTTCGAGGCCCCCTGTTCTGGGGTGATGATGCTCGCAACACGTGTGTCTTCTGGGGAGCCCCGTGAGCCATTTATTTGTGCAGTGTCTGACCTACATCGATGGACAGAGTGTTGGACTTGCTGCAAAGAAAATGGAGCCAAGAGCACCCACAGGCTATTACACACGTTTTCCATGACTGGAGGCACGGCCGAGGACTCAGCTACGGGGACACAGGGTAAAAATTGGCTGGCGTTTAGGGGGTGACAGAAGGCATCTGTCATTTTGAAGGGCTTCCTAACATGGCCCCCCCCAGCCTGGGAGGAGTGACGACAGGCAGTGCGGAGGATGGATCTGCACACGGATTATGCTCGGACTTCCCCATAAAGCATCCGCTCTGTTGGGGCTCTCCTTCCTAGCAACTCACCCTGAAATGATTATTCCTAGACACGAAAACTGCTTGGAACAGGACTGGCAAACTTTTTTACTTATTTTATGGATGAGACGAGTGAGGCTCTGAGCAGCAGAGGGATTGCTGGGGGGTGACTCGGCTGCTGGTTGGTGGGGCCAGGGTTCAAGTCCAAGTTAGCCCATCTCCAAAGCCTGCCTGTGCCCCCTGTTGCCGCCCCGGGGGCTGCTATTTGCCCATCGTTCCAGCTCCTTCATCCTGGGTGCCTTAACATTTGAGGTGGCCACGTGACTTGTTTTTGCTAAATAAATGTGATTGGAAGGAAATACACAGCTTCTGGGTGGAGGCATTTAGTTGTCCGAGAACCCAGACACCACAGGGCTCGTTTTCTCTTTGTCACAGTGACTCGCAATGTTCTGGACAGAGGCTGCTCCATCTGCCTGGGTCTCTGGGTGAGGACGATAGGGAGGAGAGCTCCCAGTGCGCATGGACACGAGGAGGAGATAAACCTTCACTGTGTTAAGTCACGGAGCTGTTTGCGACAGCAGCATAACCTAGCTGCTCCTGACTGGGACACTCTCCCAAAATGAATGTAAATGGGGGCTGGACGCATCTTAGAATCGAACAAGTGAACCATTCTGCTGACTTTTCACCTCCTAAAGGCGGTTCATTTAAAGAGATCACTTGTGTCCTCACTGGCATCCGGAAAGCATATGTAACAACCGAGAGGAAAGAGGGACAACATTTTAGAGTAAAAGGACAAAGGATTTCAATAGAACAAGTGCAACTTGGTGAAAACCTCACTGCTTTGCCTGGAGAGTTGTCTGTTCGCAGGGGACGGCTGCAAACTGCCCGACACCCAGGGCGGGTTGTGGCGAGTTGCTGAGCCTTCCCCGGGGTCCGTCCTGGGTGCGGAGCGGTCCCAGAAGGGAGCAGTTGGAATTAGCAACATCTCTCCCGGGCAGGAGGTGAGAACGCGTGGAAGCTGAGACCTCGCTCTCCTCCCGAGAAGAGAAAACACCTATAAAAATAGGCTCTCTGCTGCCAGGGTGGGCTGGGTGGCAGCCCCGAGCACGAAAGTGTGACATAGTTCCTGAGACCCACAATCTCCCCTCTCCACACACCCCTGCAGGCAAGACAGCACCTCGGCACCCTCGGGACGGGGACCACCCCTCTGTCGCATTCTGGGGGCCATCTGGCCCATGCCACTGGCTCTGTGACACTCAGAAGAACTCTTTTTTTCCTTACCAACCGATCAGCCAGCTCACCCTGAACACTAATGCATGTGAGCCAGGGTCAGGCAGGTGGAAAAGAGGGGAAGTCATGGTCCCCTGTCTCCAGGAGTTTACCCACCAGCGGAAGAGCTGCCTGTGACAGACGCAGAAGGCTGCCGACAACAACGATAGGCACGTTATGAATGGCTGAATGAGCAGGGGTGGTGCTGACTCCTCATATGCCCAACCCTTTACAGTTTGTAAAGAACTGTCATCTGTATGGGAACCATGGACCCTTATAACAGCCCTGTGAGGTAGGTGTTATTCAGCCCATTTTGCAGACCAGTAAAGTGAGGGTCAGGAGTAGCAGTGTGGAATCCTAAAATGCGTACGGAACCACAAAATACCCCAAATAGCCAAAGCAATTTGGAAAAAGAAAAACAAAGCTGGAGGCATCACGATTCCGGATTTCAAGTTATATTACAAAGCTGTAGTCATCAAGAGAGTATGGTACTGGCACAAAAACAGACACATAGATCAATGGAACAGATTAGAAGACCCAGAAATGGACCCTCAACTATATGGTCAACTAATCTTTGACAAAGCAGGAAAGAATGTCCAGTGGAAAAAGACAGTTTCTTCGACAAATGCTGTTGGGACAACTGGACAGCGACATGCAGAAGAATGAAACTGGACCACTTTCTTACACCATACAGAAAAATAAATTCAAAATGGATGAACGACCTAAATATGAGATAGGAAACCATCAAAATCCTAGGGGAGAACACAGACAGAAACCTCTTTGACCTTGGCAGCAGCAACTTCTTATTAGACATGTTGCCAGAGGCAAGGGAAACAAAAGCAAAAATGAACTATTCAGACTTCATCAAGATAAAAAGCTTCTGCACAGCAAAGGAAACAATCAACAAAACTAAAAGGCAGCCTATGGAATAGGAGAAGATATTTGCAAACAACATATCAGATAAAGGGTTAGTGTCCAAAATCTATAAAGAACTTATCAAACTCAACACCTAAAAAAGAAATAATCCAGTTAAGAAATGGGCAGAAGACGTGAATAGACATTTCTCCAAAGAAGACATAGAGATGGGCAACAGACATATGAAAAGATGCTCAACATCATTCATCGTCAGGTAAATACAAATCAAAACCACGATGAGATACCTCCTCACACCTGTCAGAAAGGCTAAAATTAACAACACAAGAAACAACAGGTGTTAGCGAGGATGCGGAGAAAGGGGAACCCTCTTACACTGTTGGTGGGAATGCAAGCTGGCGAAGCCACTCTGGAGAACAGTTTGAAATTTCCTCAAAAAGTTAAAAATAGAGCTACCCTATGACCCAGCAATTGCTCTACTAGGTATTTACCCAAAGGATACAAAAAATACATATCCAAAGGGGTACTTGCACCCCGATTTTTATAGCAGCATTATCAACAATAACCAAACTATGGAGAGAGCCCAAATGTCCACTGACTGATGAATGGATAAAGAAGATGTGGTATAGGGGCGCCTGGGTGGCTCAGTCATTACGTATCTGCCTTCGGCTCAAGTCATGATCCCAGGGTCCTGGGATCGAGCCCTGCATCGGGCTCCCTGCTCAGCGGGAAGCCTGCTTCTCCCTCTCCCACTCCCCCTGCTTGTGTTCCCTCTCTCGCTGTGTCTCTTTCTGTCAAATAAATAAAATCTTAAAAAAAAATTAAAAAATTAAAAAAAGAAGATGTGGTATATATATACACAATGGAATATTACTCAGCCATCAAAAAATGAAATCTTGCCATTTACAGTGACGTGGATAGAGCTAGAGTATTATACTAAGCAAAATAACTCAGTCAGAGAAAGACAAATACCATATGATTTCACACATATGTGGAATTTAAGAAAGAAAACAGATGAACATATGGGAAGGAAGAAAAGAAAGAAAAGAGAGAGGGAAACAAGTTGTAAGAGACTCAAGAAGAACAAACTGAGGGTTAATGGTGGGAGGTGGGTGGAGGATGGGCTAGATGGGTGATGGGGATTAAGGAGGGCACTTGTTGGGATGAGCACTGGGTGTTGTATGTAAGTAATGAATCACTGAATTCTACTCCAGAAACCGATATTGCACTGTATGTTAACTAAGTAAAATTAAGAAAAAAAAAAAAAAAAAAGAAATAGCAGTGTGGTCGAGTGGGACAGGCTGTGGATCTTGCCCTTGAGCATACTTGTCAAAAATGTTGAAACAGGGGTCTCAGCTGGGGGGCACCTGGGTGGTGCATTCAGCTGAACGTCAGACTCTTGGTTTTGGCTCCGGTCATGATTTCATGGGTCATAGGATTGAACCCTGCGTCAGGTGTGCTCAGCAGGGAGTCTGCTTGAAGATTCTCTCCCTCTGCCCTCCCCCCCCAAAATAAATAAATAAATCTTAAAAAAAAAAAACCAACAACAAAACAGAGGTCTCAGCTGAGATGATGCTAGGGTGAGCTATACCACAGATGGCCCTGGGAGGGGGTGCAGGGGGACTTGCAAAGCAGGGGGCTGAGGACCTCCTACATGATTTGACACCCTCATCTGCAGGGTTGGGAGTGGAGATTGAGAGAGGATTTGAGAGAGGACATTTAGAGTGACCTGGGCACTGTGTGTGGAAGGGAGGGGACACACTGCTATTTGCGAGACAAGACGGAGAGCTGGCTTTAGGGAGGCTTGGAGAGACTGTTAGGCATGCCCTGCATTTTGGACCCAAGGCTGGAGCTGTGGGAGTTTCCCAGGAGATGGGGGTGTCTCCACAGGTCCGGTAAAACCCCTCTGCAGAGAGTGGGTCTGAACACTGGCGGCCTCAAGGAGGGTGAAGCCAGCTTACTGGAGCGGCGTTCAGGTGCCTGTCTCCCTGGCCCCTCATCTCCTTCCCATTAACCAGAAACCACAGTTACCCAACGGGGGGGAGGCTGGAGGAGGGCAAGCTGGTGGGACAAGCAGGGGAGGCCCACCAAGTCCCCTTGTTCCCTGCCCTGTGCTGGTCTGAGGACCAGTGTCCCGAAATCTAGTGACATGGCACAGGATTGGCCACTCGGGTGAGTAAATTGGGCCTGCTCGTCTCACCTGAGAGCAGCCAGGAAAGCCGTGGGACTGCCCCGATTCCCAGATGGCCTAGCGAGCCCCAGGGCACTGACTGCACTGGCTTCCCTGGGCTGACCCGAGGTCCCCTGGTCTTCGACTGCACTAACTCACGGACCTATGCTGGGCTGAGCCCCCCAGGCAGCCAGGACTTGTCCTGTGAGCATCTCAGGGCGTCATCTTAATTCACAAGGAGGCAGAAGCAGTTTCGCTCATTCACAGTTGGAACAGCGGGGGGAGGTGTTACCAGCTGGAGGAGAGAGGCTCTAAGGATAAAATGTGCAGGATCACATCGGGGGGTGGGGGGGCCTGCACAACTGGGAGGAGGCAGCTTTGCTTAGTGGTTAAGATCATAGGTCCCAGGGTTAGCCTGGGAAGAATGCCCCCAACCATCTATGAGCTTAATCTGCTGCATGACCTTGGGGGCAAGTTGTTTAACTTCTCTGGGTCTCAGTTTCCCCATCTGTCAAATGGGTGGCTCTGAAGTTGGTGGCAAGTGAGGTGCTGTAGGCTTTCAGGAATGCCCCATCCACTTCCCCTGTCTACCAGCCATGCTTCCCGACCCGACCATTGTTGACCAGGCAGGAATGTGCTCCTTCTAAGTCTCACCCTGTGACATTGGGCTGCCAGGAGGCCGTCCAGGCTCCTCCAATCCCAGCCCTCCAGGGCAGCTCAGACCTGCCCCCCTGGCCTGCAAAGGATGCCGACAGATGCACAACACATGATGGAGGAGGGCAGGCCCCCCTCCCCGCTCCCCACACCCTCCCGACTGTCCCATGCCCTCAGCAGGGTTCCACTCTGCTCGGCTGCCCACACCTCCCTGAGGGCCTGCGAGCCGGGGCAGCCCCTTTCCCTTGCTGGACCTCCCTTTCCCCATCTATGAATGGGGATCCAGACAATATTTGTCCCTCAGCCCCTTTCCAGCTCAGTATCCCTGCATGTCTGTCTCTTTCCCTTGGAGAAGCAAAAGGGCAGGGTGCCTACATCTGGGTTGGAATCACCTTTCTGCCCCACTTGGGGTCAGAAAGGAAGACTCCATTTCCCTGGGAGGATGACAAGCTCCGCAAAGGGCCCTAGGGCCTCTAGGGGATACCTGAGTCATCGCAGACTGGCTTTGAGGAGAGAAGACAGACGCCCCTCCTTCCCCCACCACTGGTGGGTCCTGAGCCGGCAGGTGCCTCTCAGTGGGAGGCCCTGGGAGCTGTCCTCCCAGCTCCTAGTGCCACGTGGGGTAAGACCCCCAGGTCACAGCATTCCTGGCCCAGTGGTCCCCATCCCTGCCGGATCCAATGCCCCTGCCCCCTTTCCCAGCACGCCCCAGGGACCTGGAAGGGCAGTGGGTACTCACCGGGCTGCCTCCGCCGCTGTGCCCGCGCCGCGCACTCTGCTCGCCCGCAGCTGCCTCTCCTGAGTTCACACATATTCATGTGAAAGCCTTCCTATTCGTGTGGGGCTTGGAAATCCGCTCTGCGGTGAGCTGCTGCCTCTGGGAAGTTCGCAAGCCCCTCCTGGCTCTGAGGCCTCCACCCACCTGGCCCGGCCGAGGGGCTGAGGCAGCTGCTGGTGGGAGAGCACTGAGTTCCTTCCTTCAGCGTCCAGAAGGGGAAACCGAGGCCCAGAGAAGCAGGTGGCCTGCTGGGGTCCCCCAGTTAGCACCAGAGCTGCGAGTGGGATCCACATTGGCCTTCACCTTCCTGCAGCCGAGGAGGGACCCTCCGACGGTAACCAGGAAGCTGCCCGACTTCCTCCCACTGAACTCGTGCCCCATTAGAGAAGAGGGGCCCGGTGCACGGCGTGTGTGAGCGTAGGAGTGAGCGTGTGTGCAGGTGTGGGCATGTGGGTGTCAGCGTGAGGCCCTGAGCGTGACGGCGTCTCAGTGAGAGAAGAGTGGGTGTGTAAGGGTTCGGGTGTGGGAGGATGTCAGAAGCATGCGTGTGAACGTGTCTGGATGTGTGAGTGCGAGCATGTGGGGCGTGCATGAGCCTGAGTGTGTGGGTGTCAGCGCGTGTGATGTGTGCGTGTGCATGGGCACCAGTGACCGCACTCGAGTGTGCGTGTGCATGTGTGAACGTGTGTGAGTGTCCGTGGAGGTGTGTGAGCACGTGTGTGTGTTAGAGAATGTGCGTGTGCACAGAGGGTGGTGCTCGAGTAGCACACACACACAGAGTTCGTGCCTCCGTTTCTGGATTCAGGTTGGCACCACTATCGCGCCAGAGGCCTCTGCAAAGGCAGGAAGACGACAGGGGACTCGTGGGCTCAGGCTGGCGCAGGTCGTGGCTGGAGGGGCCTAGCCGGGGCCAGCTGTCTCCTAAACCAGGGACAGAACAGGCGGCAGGTTGACTGAAAAATGGCCCCCGTTCTCTACCCCTTCATGTATCCACGGCCATTCTAGAACTGGGGTCTGCTCCCCCAGGCCCTTGAGTCTGGGCTGCCTGGGCACGTCCTTTGCCAGCGCCATCAGGCAGAAGCAACCTCGTGCCCGGTCTGACCTGAGGCCTCAGGAGGCTTGGCTGCTTCTGTTCCAGCCTGGAAATCGGCAGTGGCCACAGAACATGTCCGGGCTAGGCTGCCGGAGCACCGGATGCGTGGAGCAACGCCAGGTCAGTCCCGTCGGCCCCACCGCGGGCCCACGCGCCTGAGACACGGTGTCGCCGAGGCGGGCAGGGCCATGTCGCTGACCCTCCGCTGAGGGCGAACGCACGCGGGAGCGCTGCCAAGCCCAGATCCGGTCAGGAGAACTGCCCTGCGACCCACGGACCTGCGAGCGAAAGCAGGTGGCTTCTTGCGGTCCGCCCTGAGGTTGTCACGCAGTCCTGTTGTGAGGGCAGCGGACTGAAGCCATCTGTGTCTTTACGGTGGCCTTTTCCTGTCTCACATCACCGACCAGAGGCCAGGGGCCGAACAAGCTGACCCTCGGAGAACGAGAAAGAGCAGGGAAAATGCAAAGTCCAGACTGAGCCGGTACGAAGCCCCAGCCAGTCCTTTCCCACGGCTCCCTGCTGTCGCCCCCGCTGCCGACCTGCTTCCTTTCATGACTGGGCCGCTCTGGACAGAGCGCAGTGATTCCTGTCCTTGCTTTTCCTTTCTCGAATGCTCGGTTCTCTCCTGTTAGTTGCCAGTTTTTAGAAATAGTGGGTGTGGCTTTTGGTTTCCGGTTTTTATTTTTTATTTATTTTATTTTTTTAAAGATTTTTTTATTTATTTGACAGAAAGAGAGAGAAAGCACAAGCAGGGGGAGCAGCAGAGGGAGAGGGAGAAGCAGGCTCCCCGCAGAGCAGGGAGCCGGATGCGGGGCTCCATCCCAGGACCCTGGGATCCTGACCTGAGCCGAAGGCAGATGCTTAACCGACTGAGCCACCCAGGCGCCCCAAGGTGACCGGTTTTTAAAAAATAATCATGATGAAGCCACGAGTTTCAGCTCAGCGTGGGCATTGTTTTGTGATTCTGATTGCTTGTCCTTGTTCTTGATGAGCAAATTGTGCCTTTCTTGGCCGGTGGGAGCCCCTTCAAACCGGCCCGGGTGTCCTTGGGAGCTGAGCCCTGTGGCCGCTGGAGGTTTCCTCTTTCTGGCACAACGTGTTTCTACACTTAGTCTGTTCTCCAAGGAGCCCTGCTTCTTTTTCACAGGAAATGTTTAGAGACTACAATCTGGGCATCAGGGGTATCCATCAAGCCGAGTGGTTATTGTTTCTAGTGCGTTTTCAGTGGAAAGAGTTGTTTTTTCTTGTTAGAAGGAGAAAAATAAAATACGCTTTTGTGTTTCTAATTCAAAATTTGTTTAATATTAGAAGACAGGCTCCTTTCGAGTATTTATGCTTTCCCAGTGTTTAACCCTGTTTTTCGGAGTGTATAGTTGTATGTAATTGGATCACATGTGTGGATTCCTGTCCCCATCACCACGATCAGGACACAGAGCTGTCCCATTGCCACGAAGAAGCTCCCGCATGTTGCTCCTTAGTTTTGTCACTTCCAGAAAACATCATAAAATGGACTCCTACAGGATACACCCCTTTGGATGGGCTTTTTCACTCATGGTATGCTTTTGAGACCCAAGTTGTGCGTGTCCGTGGCTCGCTCCTTTTCCTTGCTGAGAGGTATTCTACCAGATGGATGTGCCCACAGAACCTCCAGTGTTTTTCCAATGAAGCACATTTGCATCGTTTCCAGTTTTTGGTTCTTCCAAATAGAGCTACCATGAACATTTGTGTATAGGTTTTAGCGTGAAAAGAAATCTCATGTTCTCTAGAATAAATACCCAAGAGAGAGACTGCTGAGTCACAGAGTAAGCGTCCGTGTAACTTTGTAATAATCGAAAGACTGTTTTCCATGGCACGGCATTTCCAGTTGCCTGGCACCTACATCCTGCACGGGCACCCACATCCCTGCGCTGTGTTCTGTAGTGGAGGGTGGGGGGTAGTCTTTGATGGTGAATGACTTCTGGCAGCCTTTGGACAGGCCCTGGGGGGAGTCCTTTAGAGAGTTTTATTGGCCTCTTACCTGGGCAAAGTCCAATCTTGTTGCTCCTGCCTTCATGGCCCTGGCATCTGTCCAGTCTCTTTCTATTGACTCCTGGTTGCTGATTTAAATTTATGAGACATAAAAAGTATACTTGAGGGCGTCTGGGTAGCTCAGTTGGTTAAACGTCTGCCTTCGGCTCAGGTCATGGTCCCAGGGTCCTGAGATGGAGCCCTGCATTGGGCTCTCCGCTCTGCAGGGAGCCTGCTTCTCCCTCTCCCTCTGCTGGTCCCTCTGCTTGTTCTCTCTCTCTCTGACAAATATATAAATAAAATCTTTTTTTAAAAAGTATACTTAACAAGGCAGGAAACAACAAATGTTGGCGAGGATGTGGAGAAAGGGGAACCCTCTTACATTGTTGGTGGGAATGCAAGTTGGTATAGCCACTCTGGAAAACAGTGTGGAGGTTCCTCAGAAAGTTAAAAACAGAGCTACCCTATGACCCAGCAATTGCACTACTGGGTATTTACCCCAAAGATACAGATGTAGTGAAAAGAAGGGGCACCTGCACCCCAATGTTCATAGCAGCAATGTCCACAATAGCAAACTGTGGAAGGAGCCGAGATGCCCTTCAACAGACAAATGGATAAAGAAGATGTGGTTCATATATACAATGGAATATTACTCAGCCATCAGAAAGGATGAATACCCAACATTTGTATCGACATGGATGGAACTGGAGGGGATTATGCTAAGTGAAATAAGTCAAGCAGAGAAAGACAATTATCATATGGTTTCACTCATATGTGGAACATAAGGAATAGCACGGAGGACCATAGGGGAAGGAAGGGAAAACTGAGGGGGGGAAATTAGAGGGGGAGACGAACCATGAGAGACTCTTGAAAACAATCTGAGGGTTTCAGAGGGGAGGCAGGGTGGGGGAATGGTAGCCCGGTGATAGGTATTAAGGAGGGAACATGTTGTAATGAGCATTCGGTGTTATATGTGAACAATGAATCGTGGATCACTACATCAAAAATTAATGATGCACTGTATGGTGACTAACATAACATAATAATAATAAAAAGGTGTACTTGACAGTAGCATCACTTGGGTGGGAAGTGGGGGGAAGAGGAAGCCAAAGGGAATGTGAGGGACTTGGGCCGATGGGAGCTTTCAGCAGGAAATAGATAGGCTGGGACTGAGTCTTATCCAGCACTCTGGACTCAACTCCGAAGGGGAGGGTCACCCTTTTATCTTCTAGATGATAACTTGGGGAGTGTCTTATCTGAATTTCAACTTAGACATAGTTCATTCTTTTGCAGAGTTTCTCAGTAGAGTTGTCTAAGGATGGCGTGGGCTGCCTTTGGAGACATGCATAATATACAGCACCATGTACGGTGCTCAAAATGAGAAGGAGAAGTCATTTGAGAAGGTTCTGTGGAGCAGTCTCAAACTTGACTGAGCATCAGAATCACCCGGCAGGCTTGCTAAAACACAGATTGCTTGACCCCACCCTCAGAGTTCCTAATTAAGCAGGTCTGGGTTAGGGCCAAGAGGCTCCCAGGTGATGCTGATATTATACATATAGGGGCAATGATAGAGGATATTCAAGTATCAAATAGAGGTTATCTTTAAGTTCTTGGCCACCTCTGGAATGGTATGCTCCTATAAACTTTTGAGGACAATATTACCGAAATTTGGGTTTTCTCCTGAGACTTTTTCCTACACCAGTCTTCCCCATTCCAGTAAACAGCTGTTCACCCAGTTACTTAAGGAAGAAACCTTGACATTGCCCTCAATTTCCCCCTCTTCTTCCACCCATCCCACACAGTCCATGAACCCTAGAGATCTCCCCGCCAAGCCATGTCCCAAACCCGCTTCTTTGTCTCCACTGTCAACTACCTAGTCCAGACATTCAGTGGATTGTTAATGGGAACCCATCTCCCCATGCACTTCCTCTAACTGTGGTCATGTGCTTACAGCTCCCATCTTAATTGATTTCACTGGGAGAGTCTGATTGCCAAGGGCAAGAGAAGATAAGTGGGTCGTAGCCAATTCTTTCCCACCGTGAGTGAATAGCTTGGAACATCATGATTCTGGTACACAAAGGACAATAACTGTATCATCATCATCATCTATCTCTAGGGTCAGCACACTTGTCTGCAAAGGACCAGATAGTAAATATTTTAGGCTTTGCAGGCTGTATGGTCCCTGTCATGCTACTGAACCCTGCTGTTGTAGCACAGAAGCAACCAGCAAACACATGGGCCTGGCTGTGTTCCAATAAAACTTTATTGACAAAAACAAGTGGTGGGCCAGATATGGCTCACCCACAGGCCTTAGTTTGCCAGCTCCTGTCCTGGACTATCACTAAATCTCCTCTGGGACCCCCTGCTTCCTGCCTTCACCCTTCTCCTATCCCTTCCCTACAAAGCAGGCAGAATGATCTTTCAAACTGTAAACCGGATTACATCACTCTCCCGCATAAAGCCACCCAATGGCTCTAAAATGGCTTTTAGCCCTAGAATAAAATCCAGTGCCCTCTGTGGTCCCTGCCTGTTTTTCCAGCCCCTTCTTGAGACATTCCCCATCTCCTTCACTAGATTCCAGCTGCACTGGCTTTCTTTCCAGTTTCCCGGACACTCCAAGCTCTTTCCCACAAGGACAGCTTTGCACGGCTTCTTCTCTCTGCCTGGATTGGTTTTTGCTTCACTTTCTGTATGGCTAGTTATTCTTATTCTTCACATCTCCTCTTTAGAGGGGCCTTCCATTCAGAAACTCTGCCTTCTTCCCCTTCCCCAGTAATGTCTAGACGAACACCATGTTTGTTTCCCCATCACTTTCATCACTTAACCGATCATGTGACTTGCCTGTCACACACTCAGGTGTGTCCTCTCCAGGAGGGCAGGAACTACATCTGCTCTGTTCACCACTGTGCATCCAGCACCGGGCATCCAGTAGGTACTTCCTGTCACTGGAGGACTGAGTGAGTGGGTATGTAAGGGACTCATTCCTGGAAGCAAGAGGGTACTTCTCATTCTAGGAAGTGTTCGGTAACACTGCTATGTGCTAAGTCTTATCCTGAGACTGGCAAGAGAGCTAGGAGCTGTTGAAGATGTTGTGTCTGTACCCAGGAAGACTGACTCCATATGAATGGTGTAAACTGTGGGCAGTAAGAGTCCTGGGAAGGAAAAGTCAGGGAAGTATGGGCTATAACATGACACTGGGGTTGGGGTCCTGGGAAACAGGTCTTTCCTTGACACGACACACCTACTGATGTTGTAATGCACCCTCCAAAGACTAAGTATACCTCCCCAGTGGAATCCCGAAGGTCTTAGGGTGTTTGGCAGGAGCTATAAATGTTCCAAGTGTGAAGTCGCTACTGGGACACATAGCCACACTTCTACTGTTTTTTTCAACGATAACACAAAAATCAGATTTTTTTTTCAGTCAAGATAAAAAAAAAAAAAAAACCCTCAAGGTTAAACCCTGAACATCATCACTGCCAGGTCACATTGTACACTTCCCTCTTGCTCCCACCACAGGCCTGCTTTTCCTTGGATGCTTCTGGCCATGGGAACCTAAGACAGCTTCCCTGTGGAGGTGGCAATTGAACTTGCCTATGGAGGAGATGGGGGCCAGCATATCAACTAGGAAATAGAACGACCTTTTTCATCAGAAATCCCCAACTGGGGAGTGATGAGCCCTGGGACTCAAGGCCTGACTGAAAAACAGTATAAACACTCTATAGCGCTTTCATGCCCTGATTAGCACATTTGAATCTCCATCTCCCTTCAGATTTGAATCTTAGGTTCCCAGGAGACGAGCTTGAGTACCTGGGCTGAGAAAAGGGGCCAAGGGCAGTGCCATATTGGAGAGCAATGCTCAAGGGCCAAGGAGAGAGAGAGGAGCTCACATAGGAGAATGAAAAGGGCATCTGGAGAAGCTGGTGCAGAACTAGCCTAGTGTTTTAAGGAGAGAGTGGTTTGTTGGGTTAAATCCTACAGAGGTCAAGTGAGATAAATATGGAAACAGAGCTACTGGAGGGTACTGGTGAATTTTGGGACAGCAAAATCGTCACTGGATGGGGAGTTGGGGGAGAAAGCCAGGAGTGTGGTGGCAGCTCAGGAGGCAGAGACAGTGTCTCTGACTGTAATCACCCTATTTTTCTATGATGTGTCCCTGCTTCTGCAAGAAGCCTTGGATGGGCCATTTGGAGTTTTGGTTCTAGTCCTGCTTGTGCTCCTGGCTGGGCTGATGGTGTTAAATTTCCAAGGTCTCTTCCAATGTCTATGCTCCACTGTTCTGGGGAGGCTGGGAGTGAACAGAGTTGTGCAGATGAACATCTTGTGGAACGGTGCAGAGCAAGGACAAACTTTGCTGTCCATGGGAGGCAGCATGCTGTCACTTCAGGCTGGTGAAGGGGCCATCTGGAATGAACGGTCTAGCACCCAGGACTAATAGGGCAGGTGGTAGGATAGGAAAGGTACTCTATTCCACCAAGCCCCAGAGTGATTTCAGGTGGCAGGACAGGTGGCAGGTGGCAAGTGCCACCTGTCCAGAGAAGCACCAGGTGTGCGAGAAGATATGCTCTCCAAGACAACCCTCACTGTAGGAGGTGAGACTCATCAGGAGTGTCTGAGTTAACTCACAGGTCAGACAAGTCAGGAAGGAGACTCTGAGAACCAAGTGGGAGATCATAGTCGAGGGTTTCAGTTCTGTGGAGTGAGAAGGTGTGGAATCAGATGGGGCGGTGAGAGGCAGCAGTAAGGAAGGGGCAGAAAGAAGGCCAGACTTGCTCTGCCCATCCAGACCTCCAAGAGAGGTCCAACCAGGCCAGTCCCTTTTGGGGAGCCCAACGTACTAACATCTCAGCTTACAAAACAGATGGGTGAAGGGCTGGTCTAAAACTAGGATATTACATGCCCCATATTACATTTTTATTGTCCATGATTTCCTAAGACCTGTTCAGTTCTAGCAAATGAAAACGCACCTGCAGTCTTGGAATCTCAGTCATTCCTGACCAGCTGATGGGCATCCATAGGATTCCTGGTCAAAGAAGACACAGATGCAGGAGATGGAACTCTATTTTTTTTTTTAAAGATTTTATTTATTTATTTGACAGAGAGAGACACAGCGAGAGTGGGAACACAAGTAGGGGGAGTGGGAGAGGGAGAAGGAGGCCTCCCGCGGAGCAGGGAGCCTGATGTGGGGCTCGATCCCAGGACCCTGGGACAACGACCCGAACCGAAGGCTGACGCTCAACGACTGAGCCACCCAGGAGATGGAGCTCTAAACCGCAAGCCATTTAGAAGAAACTTCTTGGATAAAGTCAGAGGCTAAAAATATTTACAAGAGTAAAATCATGTTCTGTATTTAGTGACAACAGCAGAGAGTCCTTGCAGGGCTTCTGTAGTGAAGGGAAATTTGATGGCACCTGGATGTCAGAGATTGTTGCTATTATCTGCCAGCATATAAACTTTTCGAAGCCAATTGCCATCATGTATAACAATATTTAGATTAATGTGGGTAGATCTAGAAGTTATAGACATAGCCATTTCTCTTTGAATTAGTCTCTATCCTTTTATAAATAAAGATATATTAGCCTCATAACTTTGGGAGATACCTTATCTTAAGACAATGTTTATTCACAAGCACTGCTACATCAGTGGATGCAGCAGTACTTGTGCTTATAAAAGGACTTATAAAAGGATTGGTCATGGTAGTGGATGACTCACTCTGTCCCAAGATCTCCCCAACAGTGTGGTTCCTTATTGCACTAAAAAAACCCCTTTAATGCCCCACTCAAGTGTTGCTTCCTCAACCAGGCTTGTTCTCTGCTTTCCTGATCACTGTCAGAATAAATCATAGCCCTCTCTGTTCTCTCTCTGTGAGTCCCCACATTCTGCCCTGTGTTAGAGAAAATTGCTTGCATAATTGTCTTCTCTGTGAGGCCAGAAGTTCCTTGAAGTCAGGGACTTTGTTGTGTTCCCCAATGTTAAACTTCCTTGAACATATCAAATGCTCGGTACATATTTAATCAACAAACGAATGATTGAAAGAGTGAAGGTTGCGTTGTCTAGACATTGGCACTTCCAACCCATGAGCTCACACAGGAGGATCTCTTTGTTAAAATCCACTTGAAATTTCTGTCTCCTTTTTAATAGAGGAACTGCAAGATTTACCACGCTGAATTGAATGAAGTCAAGATGCATGCAGTTAGAGAAACATTTCCCTTAGATTGTCAAGGAAGGGGGATCCTGGGTTTCAGAAGCCCAGAAAGGGGAGGTCTTCTTTTGGTCTCTTTGAAAGTTGCTTCTAGAAGCTTTGGCTTTGCTTATCTGGAGCCCTGGACCTCGTTGAAATAAGTTGGTGGCAAGTTCACCGGTTCTGGGATGACCCCTGGGTTTGCCACACAGATATTCGGGAGGACCACACCCACCTGGAAAACACGGGTGCAGAGGAGGTGCACTAGTAAGGGTGCGAGAAGGACCAGGCAGGCATGGAGGCCTTTACGCCCTGCGAGACTTCTCCTGCTCCTGGGCAGGAAGGGGAAGCATGGAGATCCCTTTAGTCTCCACCCTCTTTGGGGAATCTTCCCACCCACCGTGGAGCCTCTGGACTCACGTAGTTGTGCTGACAGCAGACCAGTTGGCAGCCAAAGCGGGAAGAGGCACATGCTACGCAGAACTCCAGGAGGCAGAAGATGAGCAGCACACCAGAAATAGCCATGCCAGGGGTCTGGAACCAGAGTGAGTAGGATGTCAGGAGTGCTGGTCCAGGCGTCCGAGGTCTGGCTCCAAGTGGGGCTCTGCAGGGGACTGTCCCTGTGGCTCTGAGGAAGTCCCCTAACCTCGTCTCACCAGGTTTTTGTGAGGGTCAAGTGTGTTTGTAAAAGAATCGCTACTTGAACACTTACTACTGGCACTACTACTTCCTTCTCTAAGGGGAAGGGTAGTCATCTTTTAGGAAAACACCTCGATCATGTGACTGGGAAGGAGAGGATGGGCTGCCGGGCAGATGGAGGGACTGAATCTACAAGGACTTGTCTGCAGCTGCGCTCACTTGTCAGTCCCAGAGTCACGAGTCTCATGTGGCTGTTGGACATTTGGGAAGCGGCTAGTCCCAAAGTGAGATGTGCATGATACACACCAGAGTTCAAAGACCGAGTACCCAAAATGCAAAATATCAAATTGATAATTTTTTACACAGATTACATGTTGAAATGACCATTTGGGATATATTGGGTTAAATAAAATACTAAAATTAATTGCACTTGTTTCTTTTTCTTCTTTTTTTTTTTAGGTGGTGACTAGAAAATTTAAAATCAGACATGCAACTCATGTTATATTTCTATTGGTCAGCACAGGTTGGTACATTATGATCCATGGGCCAAATCCTGGCTGCTGCTTATTTGTGTAAGTAAAGCTTTATCAGAACACAGCCATGCTCATTGCTTATGTATTTTCTATGGCTGCTTTCCCACTGTAGGATAGGGTTGAGTAGTTGCAACAGAAACCAGAGGGCCTGCAAAGTCTTAAATATTTATTCTCTGGCCCTTTGCAGAAAACTTTTGCTGACCCCTTGTCCATAGTCACAGGCAGGGAGGTGAGAATGTGAGCAGCTGGAGGCACATGTGTGTTATAATTGCATTTAATTCTGCCAATAATGTTATAAGGTAGATACTGTTTTATAAAGGTAGAAACTAAGACTAAGAAAAGTCACGTGCTCAAAGTAACACAGCAGTAAAGCTATGGGTCGGTGGCTTTACACACTGTTCTGATTCTTCTCTACAGTGCTGGGTGAAGAAGCTTGGTTTGGGCCTTCTAACAATTTGGTAAACCTAGCTAAATCAGAACTCAGAGGAACGTTGGTTCAGCGGGGTACTCACCACACCCCAGGTGGCATAGTGGGAATAAGAGAGAGAGTAGGCATAGGTGGGGACGAGACTCATATCCATGATGAAGAGTATGATTCCAACCACAGAACAGAGTGCACTGATGATGTTCAAGCCCAAGCTGCCATTCAGCTGAAGAAGACACAGAGGGTCAGGGTGGGAGAGGAAAATTATTGTGGCTGAGATGAACAGAGACTAAACAAGTGCTTCTTAATGTGAATCTCTAGAACCTTAATTCTGTAGCAAGGAAAGAGATGTTCTGTGCAAAAAAGTGTGGGGGTAAATTAACTTTGAAAAAAAGCTGGGCTGAACAAAGTTAAATAGGTCTTTGCTGTAAGACTTGTCAGAGCCTTTAACAAGGATTAAAGGCACCTCTTAGGGACACTGTTCTGTCTCTGCCTTAATTCAGGTGGCTGTGTTGCCCTTCCCTCCCCAGAATCTTCTGGACTCCTTCCTACCATGACTCTGGCCATGTTCATGTGGTCCTGCATGTGAGTATGAGTGAGCACGTGTGTCAGTGCCCTGCGTCTGGTTATGGATGGATCTTCCAGAGAGCGGATTACTAAATAGAGGTTTCCCCAAGTTTACCTACTCATCTTCACAGAGTATCTCATGGGACAAGTGTCCCTAGGACAAATCTTTGGGAAACACTCAACCTGCTTATCCCATGTGAGATAGGTAGGAAGCTCAGCCCCTGTGTCTTGGGATATGACAGGCTCTGATCCTCCATGATTCTGGGCCATGTGCAGAAAGACATGCCCAGAATTTTGAGCTTCCCTTCGGAGATTTTCAAATAGGTCTCATCTGGCACAGGGACCTGGCCATCCTGACGCCCTTCACCCTAGACAACCTGCTTGTGAAAGAAAAAAAGGTACTTTCTTGGTCTATTGCTAGGGGACCTTGCTCATGTGATTAGCAGAGCTCGCTTGGCTGGATTCCTTAGGGAAGCAGGTGGTTGAGCTTCCCCTGGCTTCTCTGCAGAAATGGCTGGAGGCCTGCTCTGTGTGCCCCAGGCACCATCAGTGCCTGCTCGTCTGGAGTGGAGCCTGAGCCCCCAGGAGCTTTGTGACTCGTCCTGTAGGCACCTCTTAGGGACACTGTTCTGTCTCTGCCTTAATTCAGGTGGCTGTGTTGCCCTTCCCTCCCCAGAATCTTCTGGACTCCTTCCTACCATGACTCTGGCCACGTTCATGTGGTCCTGCATGTGAGTATGAGTGAGCACGTGTGTCAGTGCCCTGCGTCTGGTTAGATGTAAGCGCAAGGATGAGGGAGGGATTGTGTGTTAACCTTTTCCCCAGAGTGTGTCTCCTATAGGTCTCTGCTGGGAGAGCCTGTGTCAGGAGGTGACTTACCAGGCAAGAAGATTTTGGCTGATTTTCTGCTGACACTGAGAGGGATCCTGAAACAATGAACTGGCACAGAAGAGAGGAGGTTTAGAAGTCCCCAGGTTAGGGTTCCATCTTCCGGCTTCTAGGATTCTGGTCACACACATTCTCTCGTACACGCTAGGTTCCTGTGCTGGGGCCTCCAAGTCAACATGGGAGGAAGGAAGGAAGGAAGGGAGGGAGGAAGGGAGGGAGGAAGGAAGGGAGGGAGGGAAGGAAGGAAGGGAGGGAGGGAAGGAAAGGAAGGGAAGGGGAGGGAGAAGTAGACTCCCCGCTGAGCAGGGAGCCCAACGCAGGGCTGGATCCCAGGATGCTGAAATCATGACCTGAGCTGAAGGCAGATGCTTAACCGACTGACCCACCCAGGTACCCCCAGACCCTGTGTTCTTAACCCTTATCCCACACACCCTCCCACTCAGGGTAGATGCATGTGCCATGGGGTGGAAATGGTTTTATAATGAAAAGTTACTCTAGCTTCCTATGCCTTTTAAAGGGAATGGTATTTTTTTCCTAAATGTGGAAAAATAAATCTCATTCTTATACCCTTCTGTTTATAGAGACTTGATGGGGAGGGAAGGGAACAAGAGGCTGGCCTTCTGAGGTCCCTTTGGGTCCTTTTAAGGTGCCAAAGAATATGGGCCTTTGTTTTGGAAAAGGACATTAATGATCTTTAGGAAATACATAGTCCTGGAGTCAAAAAGGCAACCAAGAACAAAACTGCCCTGCAGGTATAAAAGGGGGGGATGGTCACGAGAGCTGATCAACCTGGCAGAAGGGAAGATGCCAGGGAAATTTCCACGCACTTAAAAGTACTCATTAGCATCCAATGCTCAATAGCAAGCCATTCTGTGGCCATGGTGTTAGCCACTCCATTGTCCCAAACTCCATTAAAATGGGTTATACAAATGCAGGGCTGGGGGAGAGGAAAAGGGGCTGAGTTCCAAGTCTGAGTCCATGCAAAGCAGAGAGAGGACCACAGCCTCAGTAAATGAGACCCAGAAGGAAACAAGAAAGAGTAGGTACTCAGAGAAAGATTCTCCCAAGAACATGAACCTACCATTTTGCAGGTGTTATGTGGGTATGAGGGTGGGGGATAACACTAGGCGATTTTATTTAAATGTCATGGGATAAGGGGAGGACTTTGATTATCTAGGTTACTCTGGAGTTTTGCTATTTGTGAGAAAAGTTGCATTTGAATCATAGATAGGTGTGTGAGTCCAGAGACAAAGACTGTAACAGCAGAGAGAAAAAGGATGTGGGAGGGAGGACAGGGAGAAGGGAGTGTGTGTGTGTGTGTGTGTGTAGCTTAGAGGATGCTAGGGAGAATGCAAAAGAATCAAAAAGGCAGTAAATTGGAGAAGAGAAAGGATCTGTGGTTTTTAACCTTTTATGGAGTCATAAATCACCCTGGGAATCTGATGAAAGCTATGGACTTTTCCAGGAAAAAAAATACATATCTAGCATACCAAATATTTTGCCAAAATGGGGACTCTGAAGCCCATCTGTGGACTCCAGGTTGAGTGCCCGTTGCTTAATGACTGTTCTGTGTCTGGGCAGCCACTCTCAACCACTGGTCAAGTGTTCTTCTCCTGGAGCTCAGGCTGTGGGCCTATGTTGAACAACACTTGAAAGCTATTACCAATACATCTTTTTACACATGGACATTGTTGTATGAGTTGGAAAAAGGTGCCACTCCTGGGTTGATGAATGAGAAGAAAGTTCCCTGACCTGTGGGGTGAGCCAATTAGAAAATGTGCCCACTCTGGGTGAATGGCACCTTGTAGGGCTGTCACTTGGTGTTATGGCTGAACTGTGTCCCCTCAAAATTCATCTTTTGAAGTCCTAACCCCCCAGTACCTCAGAATGTGACTATATTTGGAGATGGGGCCTTTAAGTCTTAGTGAGATTATTAGGGTGGCTCTAATCCAACTATATTTGGAGATGGGGCCTTTAAGTCTTAGTGAGATCATTAGGGTGGCTCTAATCCAATATGACTGGTGTGCTTATGTGAAGAGGGGATTATTAGGACATGGACACACTAAGACCACATGGAGACACAGAGAGAAGGTGGCCATCTGCAAGCCAAGGAGAGAGGCCTCAGAAGAAACAACCCTGGTGACATCTTGATTTTGGACTTCCAGCCTCTGAACTGTGAGAGAATGCATTTCTGTTGTGTAGGCCACTCAGTCTGTGCTGTTTGTCACAGCAGCATTAGCAAACTAACATGCTTGGTAAACAAGGCCTGGGCTGGATTCACACCCTGCTTGTTCCCTTGGCTGGGAACCTGCTGCAAGGTGCAAGCCACACAACTTGACAAGGTGGCCTTGAGTGTGTTGGCATATTCTGGGAACTCATTCGTGGGGTGGGGTGACTCACATTACTTACCCAGATGCCTCCCCAGAAGGGAAAGCCTCCAAAGAGCGAGATAGCTATGTAGTGTCCAGAGAGTATGGTGGCCATGATGGAACCGAGGCCGATGTGTATCAGGCCAATCAGGATCTGGATGGCCTGTCAGGAGAGCCACAGGCTGAAGCCTTTGTTTCTGAGGCTGAATCCTGCCTCCCCTTTGTGCCTCCTTTTTATTTTAATAAATCTTTTATTTTCCTAGTCTAAAAAGTAATATGAAAAATATAAAAATGAAATAAAAACTTCCCATAATTACTTTCTACTCAGAGAAAACATCCCACTTACATTTTGGTATATAACCTTCCATTATTCTTTTCAAATGTAAATACCAATAACACAAGATGGTTCTGGGAGGGAGAGGGAGAGGGAAGATGGCAGAAGAGTAGGGGACCTGCGTTTCATTTCCCTTGAATTCAGCTAGATAGTTATCAAATCATTCTGAACACCTGTGAATTCAACCTGAGATCTAAGAAAAGAATTGCTTCAATTCTACAGATAGAAAAGCGACCACTTTTTCAAGGTAGGAGGTCCAGGGAACTGAATGTGAGGGGATATATCGGAAGATAAACCACGGGAGGAGGGAGCCTGTGTAAGCTGGCTAGGGGAAATGATATTGCAGTGGAGCACAAAATCAGAACTTTTAGAAGTCTGCGTTTGTGACAGATATCCCTGCCTGAAAGGTGCTCAGGTGGTGAAGTGGGGCAGAATCCTAGGTGTGACAGTGTGGTCTCAGGATCCCCAGGGTCACAGAAAGAGCGGGGGTATCTGAGAGTGGCAGAGTTCCCAAGCATTGGAGTGGGAACCTGGCTACAATCAGGGAGCCCCTGAGTGGCCTCTCAGCTCAGTGTTGCCATAAATCTCGAACTGTGGCATGATTGGGTGACTATTCTCCAAGCTACAAGTGTCCCCAAGTGACAACTGCTGGGAGACCCTGCCACAATCAGGCAACTGCTCCTGGAGCAGGGGCCCAGAAAGCAGCAGGGCCTTGGTGAGATCCCCTCCCTCCTCTAGGAGGATTGGTGTGGGTGTGCCCTGCAGGAGTCTACAGAGTTTGGCACACACAATAGGGATTGACTGCTTTTCCCTGAGGGTGCCCTGAAGAGTGGGGGCAGAGATCATTCAGCTCCAGGGCTGGAGATGGGGCACTGCCATTTTTGCTTTTTTTTTTTTTTTTTTAATCCTCTAAAGCAGGATGAAAAGCCTTCAGGCTTCCTTTTACTGTATTCAATTTTATATATATATATATAATTTTTGCTTTCTCTACAATTGTGGGATTTAGTGTCTTCTAACAAACAGACCAAAATACACCTAGGTCCAAGTAGATCATCCTGTTTTGTCCAGCTGTGAGATTATATTCTCTCTTTTTTTCCCTTTTTTGGTTTCTGACCTCTTCAGATTTGCCTAGTGTGTATTTCACTGGGGTCATGGTTGATATTTTTAATTTTATTCTCTCATTCATCTGTTTTTCCCTGGACAAAATAACTAGAGGGAGAAATTCACAACAAAAGAAAGAACCAGATGTAATACTCTGCCATAGATTTAATTGATATGGATATAAGTAAAATGTCAGAACTAGAATTCAGAATAACGATTATAAAATTACTAGCTGGGATTGAAAAAAGCATAAAATACACTGGAGAATCTCTTAATGCAGAAATAAAATCTAATCAGGCCAAAATAAAAAATGCTTTAACTGAGATGCAGTCTAAAATGGATGTTCTAACAGCTAGGGTAAATGAGACAGAAGAGAGAGTCAGTGACATAGAAGACAAAATTATGGAAAAAAGCTGAGGAAAAGAGAGAAAAACAACTGATGGACCATGACAGGAGGCTTTGAGAAATCAGCAATACCACAAAGCAAAACAACATTAGAATTATTGGTGTCCCAGAGGAAGAAGAGAGAGAGGGACAGAAGCTATCTTAGGGGAAATCATAGCTGAGAACTTCCCTAATCTGGGGAAGGAAACAGGCATTCAGTCCAGGAGGCACAGAGAACTCCCCTCAAAATCAATAAAAATAGATCAACACCCAGACATATAATAGTGAAGTTTGCAAATTTCAGACATAAAGAGAACATCCTGAAAGCAGCCTGAGACAAGAGGTACTTAAAGTACAAAGGTAGGAACATTAGACTGGCAGCAGACCTAGCCACAGAGACTTGGCAGGTCAGAAAGGGCTGGCATGATATATTCAGGGTACTAAATGAGAAAAACATGCAACCAAGAATACTTTACCCAGCAAGGATAATCCATTCATTCAGAATAGAAGGAGAGATAAAGAGCTTCCAGGGCAAACAGAAACTAAAAGAATTTGTGATCACTAAACCAGCCCTGAAAGAAATATTAAAGGGGATCCTGTAAGCAAAGAGAGACCCCAAAAGGAACATAGGCCAGAAAGGAACAGAGACAATATACAGAAACAGGGACTTTACAGGCAATATAATGGCACTAAATTAATATCTTTCAATAGTTACTCTGAATGTAAATGGGCTAAATGCTCTAATCAAAAGACACAGGGTATCAGATTGGATAAAAAAGCAAGACCCATCCATATGGTGTCTACAAGAGACTCATTTTAGACCTAAAGACACCTCCAGATTGAAAGTGAGGGAGTTGAGAACCATTTATCATGTTAATGGACATCAAAAGAAAACTGGGGTAGCAATCCTTATATCAGACAAATTAGATTTTAAACCAAAGACTGTAGTAAAGGATGAAGAGGGACACTATATCATACTTAAAGGGTCTATGAGACAAGAAGATCTAACAATTATAAATATTTATGCTTCTAACTTGGGAACAGTGGATTATATCAACCAACTAATAACAAAACTAAACAAACACATTGATAATAATACAATGATAGTAGGGGACTTTAACACCCCACTCACAGCAATTTTTTTTGTTTCTCTTTTTCAACATTTCCTTGGCGATTCGGGGTCTTTTCTGATTCCATACAAATTTTAGGATTGCTTGTTCCAGCACTTGGAAAAATGTCATTGGAACTTTGATCGGGATGGCATTGAAGGTATAGATTGCTCTGGGTAGCATAGACATTTTAACAATGTTCATTCTTCCGATCCATGAGCATGGAATATTTTTCCATCTTTTTGTGTCTTCTTCATTTTCCTTCATGAGTGTTCTGTAGTTCCTAGAGTATAGATCCTTTACCTCTTTGGTTAGGTTTATTCCGAGGTATCTTATGGTTTTTGGTGCTATTGTAAATGGAATCGTTTCTCTAATTTCTCTTTCTACAGTTGCATTGTTAGTGTATAAGAAAGCAACTGAGTTCTGTGCATTGATTTTGTATCCTGCCACATTACTGAATTGCTGGATGAGTTCTAGTAATTTGGGGGTGGAGTCTTTTGGGTTTTCCACATAAATTATCATGTCGTCTGCGAAAAGAGAGAGTTTGACTTCTTCTTTGCCAATTTGAATACCTTTTATTTCTTTTCGTTGTCTGATTGCTGTTGCTAGGACTTCTAGTACTATGTTGAATAATAGTGGTGAGAGTGGGCATCCTTGACGTGTTCCTGATCTTAAGGGAAAGGCTCTCAGCTTTTCCCCATTGAGGATGATATTCGCTGTCGGTTTTTCATAGATGGATTTTATGAATTGAGGAATGTTCCCTCTATCCCTATACTCTGGAGAGTTTTAACCAGGAAAGGATGTTGTATTTTGTCAAATGCTTTTTCTGCATCAATTGAGAGGACCATATGGTTCTTCTCCCTCCTCTTATTAATGTGTTCTATCACATGGATTGATTTGCGAATGTTGAACCACCCTTGCATCCCGGGGATAAATCCCACTTGGTCGTGGTGGATGATCCTTTTAATGTATTGTTGGATCTTATTAGCTAGGAATTTGTTGAGGATTTTGGAATCCATATTCATCAGGGATATCAGTTTGAAATTCTCCTTTTTGATGGGGTCTTTGCCTGGTTTGGGGATTAAGGTAATGCTGGCTTCATAGAATGAGTTTGGAAGTTTTCCTTCTGTTTCTATTTTTTGAAACAGCTTCAGGAGAATAGGTATTATTTCTTCTTTGAATGTTTGGTAGAATTCCCCAGGGAATCCATCAGGCCCTGGACTCTTGTTTTTTGGGAGGTTTTTGAGCACTGCTTCAATCTCGTTACTGGTTATTGGCCTATTCAGGTTGTCAATTTCTTCCTGTTTCAGTCTTGGCAGCTTATAGGTTTCCAGGAAGGCCTCCATTTCATCCAGATTGCTCAGTTTATTGGCATATAGTTGTTGATAATAATTTCTAATAATTGTTTCTATTTCCTTGGTGTTAGTCATGATCTCTCCCTTTCATTCATAATTTTATTAATTTGGGTCCTTTCTCTTTTCTTTTGGGTAAGTCTGGCCAGTGGTTTATCGATCTTATTAATTCTTTCAAAGAACCAACTTCTAGTTTCGTTGATTTGATCTACTGTGTTTCTGGTTTCTAATTCATTGATTTCTGCTCTAATTTTAATTATTTCTCATCTAATGCGTGGCTTAGGCATCATTTGTTGCTTTTTCTCTAGTTCTTTAAGGTGTAGAGTTAGTTGGTGAATTTGGGATTTTTCTATTTTTTTGAGTGAGACTTGGATGGCTGTGTATTTCCCCCTTAGGACCGCCTTTGCAGTATCCCATAGGTTTTGGACTGATGTGTTTTTGTTCTCATTGATTTCCATGAATTGTTTAAGTTCTTCTCTGATTTCTTGGTTGACCCAAACATTCTTGAGCAGAGTGGTCTTTAGCTTCCAAGTGTTTGAATTTCTGCCAATTTTTTTTCTTGTGACTGAGTTCCAGTTTTAAAGCACTGTGGTCTGAGAATATGCAGGGGATAATCTCAGTCTTTTGGCATTGGTTGAGACCTGATTTGTGACCCAGTATGTGGTCTATTCTGGAGAAAGTTCCATGTGCGCTCGAGAAGAATGAGTATTCTGTTGTTTTAGGGTGGAATGTTCTGTAAATATCTATGAGGTCCATCTGGTCCAATGTATCATTCAAAGCTCTTGTTTCCTTGTTGATTTTCTGCTTAGATGATCTGTCCATTGCTGAGAGTGGAGTATTGAGGTCTCCTACAATTAATGTATTGTTATCAATATGACTCTTTATTTTGGTTAACAGTTGGCTTATGTAGATGGCTGCTTCCACAGTGGGGGCATAGATATTTACAATTGTTAGGTCTTCTTGTTGGATAGACCCTTTAAGAATGATATAGTGTCCTTCTGTGTCTCTAATTACAGACTTTAGTTTAAAATCTAATTTGTCTGATATAAGAATTGCTACCCCAGCTTCTTTTGAGGTCCGCTGGCGTGGAAGATGGATCTCCATCCCTTCATTTTCAGTCTGGATGCATTTTTAGGTTCAAAATGAGTCTCTTGTAGGCAGCATATGGATGGGTCCTGTCTTTTTATCCAATCTGCAACCCTGTGCCGTTTTATGGGAGCGTTTAGGCCATTCACATTGAGAGTGATTATTGAAAGATTTGAATTAACTGTCATCATGTTGCCTATGAAGACGTTGTTTTTATAGATTGTCCCTGTAAATTTCTGTTGTATATCACTCTTGGGGTCTTTCTCCTTTTATAGAATCCCCCTTAATATTTCTTGCAGGGCCAGCTTAGTGGTCACATATTCTTTCAGTTTCTGCTGGTTGTGGAAGCTCTGCATCTCTCCATCTATTCTAAATGACAGCCTTGCCGGATAAAGTATTCTTGGCTGCATGTTCTTCTCATTTAGTACCCTGAATATGTCTTGCCAGGCCTTTCTGGCTTGCCAGGTCTCTGGGGATAGGTCTGACGTTATTCTGATATTCCTCCCTCTGTACATAAGGAATCTCTTCCCCCTAACTGGCCTTAAGATGGTTTCCTTGGTTCTAAGATTTGCAAGTTTTACTATTACATGCCGGGGTGTTGGCCTGTTTTCCTTGATCTTGGGAGGGGTCCTCTCTGCCTCTAGGACGCGAATGTTTGTTTCATTCCCCAGATTAGGGAAGTCCTCAGCTATGATTTGCTCAAATACATCTTCTAGTCCTCTCTCTCTCTCCACTCCCTCTGGGATTCCAATTATTCTGACATTGGAATGCTTCATGGTGTCACTTATTTCTCTGATTCTATTTTCATGGATTCTGAGTTGTTTTTCCCTGGACTCCTCTTTTCCCTTTTTATCTATTATATTGTCTTCCGGGTCACTTATTCGTTCTTCTGCCTCAATTACCCTAGCTGTTAGATTATCTAGATTGGATTGGATCTCATTGATAGCATTTTTAAGTTCTGCCAATTCAGCTTTCATTTCTGTCCTTAGAGACTCTGTGTTGCCATTAATTGATTTCTCCATTCTAGCCATTGTCTTCACAATTGCTAGCCTGAATTCCATCTCTGACACCTTGGTTATATCTGCATCCATTTGTAAATCTGCAGCATAAGTCATAATCTCTGAGTCTTTTCTATTTTGGGGGCTCCTCCTCCTAGTCATTCTGTTGATGGGTGTTTGAGGGAATGTATAGAGTCCAAATTATTGACCAGAACCCAAGCAAGATGCACCTGTTTTCTTGGGACCTTAGGGTTGCTGGCCTCTTGTTTTCCCAGCCTGTCTTCTGCGGGAGGGGCCTGCCGTGCTGTTACTCAGGCAACCCTGTTTGGGCGGAGTTGCCCTGCTCCCCTGTGGTGGGGGATGGGCTCAGCGGGAATCAGTTTTTGGGGCTTTTGTTCTCTGGCGGCTTTCCCTGGTGGCTTTCCGCGTCTCTTCCGCGAGTCAGAGCAGAAGAGACCGTTTCCAACCCTCTGCCTCAGAGCAGAGAGACCACAGTCTGTTCTTCAGTGAGCTCTCCAGGCCACACCGTCTCCGTTTCTGTCCGTGCTGCTATAAACTGCAGCGGCCTGGGTTGTGCGCCCCTCCACAGCGCTCCCAGTCCTGCCTCCAGGTCGGGGCCTGTCTCTGCCCTTTATGCTTCTAAGACCACCAGCCACTCCCAGTTCACAGGCACGACCCCGCCGCTCCAGGTTTCCGCCCCGGGGGCTGCCCTGAAGTCCTTTCACCGCCGCTACCGCCCTGTGAGTCTGTGCCCCGTCGGCAGCGTGTGAGGCTGTCGCTCACCGGCGGTGTAGGATCCCCACGGCCAGGCTCCCTCCCGCTGCCGTTTATCCTCTGATATCTGCCCACGGAATCACGGCTCCCCACTTCGTACCTCAAAACCAACCGCCTGCAATATTCTGCTTGTAGAGATCCAGATCTTCTTACATCTCAGGCTGGTTTCGTGGGTGCTCAGAGTGGTCTGGTAGATAACCAGCTCAATTCCGGGGACCAGTTGAAATAGGGTCCCCTACTCCTCCACCAATGAATAGAATCTGGCGCTCTCTGGCCCCAGCTGGGACATCTGCTGGGTGCGCGCCCCTCCGTGCGCTCACTGCGCACCTGGCCGGCGCCACTGCCCCCACCGCCTGGCTATTTCCTTAAATTTGTACAAATGGTAACAGCCTGTATACAATGTCTGTCCCCTATCTTTTCTTTCCATCAAAGATATATCCTGGGGGATGTCCATATCATCACACAAAGAGATACCTTGTTCTCTTTAGAGCTGTACATCATTCTATCCTTTGAATAATACATTGATTTAGCCAGTATTATATTGATGGATATTTTGATTGTTTCCATTCTGTTGTCATCACAAAGCATGTTGCAGTAAATAAGCTCATACACATCAGGCATATCTGCAGGACAGAGGCTCAGAAATGGAATTATTGAGTATCTTGTATATTTGGCAGATACGAATTGCCCTCTATACAGGCTGTATCAACTGACACCCCCATGAGCACTGAGTGGGGGTGGGGCTAAGATCTGAGCTTAGGCCATCTGGATTGGAATCCGTGATTGTCATTTTTCAGCTATGCAATGAAATGGGCCTCTCCTGGTCCTGTCCAGGACAGCTTTTCAGGAGAAAACTACTGTGAACTGTTATTTTGTTGGTTGTCTAAGCTGCTTTTTTCCCCTAATGGCTAAAGATTCTATTCAAGCATGCTGGGTTTAGACTCCACCTTGTGGCTTGGTACTCCCACTTTTTTCCAGAGGCCACATGGATCAACATGGACACTGGCAACAAGACCAACGTTGAAAACAAATGAACATAGGGGAAGGGAAGGAAAAATAAAATAAAATGAAAATAGAGAGGGAGGCAAAACATAAGAGACACTGAACTCTAGGAAACAAACTGAGGGTTGCTGGAGGGGAGCTGGGTGAAGGGAAGAGATAATTGGGTGATGGGCATTAGGGCACGTGATGTAATGAGCATTGGGTGTTATATGCAACTGATGAATCTCTAAACTCTACCCCTGAAACTAATAATACAGTATATGGTAATTAAATTGAATTTAAATAAAGAATAAAAAAAAAAGGTAACCTCATGCCCTTTACCTCTCACACTGCCCCCATTCAGTCTCCCCTTGGCAACCCCACCCCCAACAGTTAATCTATTTTCTCTCTGTATGGATTTGTCTATTCTGATGATTTAATATAAATAGAATAAATAAAAGAAAGGACTAACATTCAAATTTACCACATTTTTTTTGGTTACTCTTCTTCCTCTTTCTTAAAATGCCTAAGGCAGAAAATACAAGGCCCCATACTGAGACCCTGGTGATGTTGCACAGCTGAGATTTCTGGTAGACCTGAGTTTGGCAAGGCTGGGTCAGCTCCAATGCTGCTTGCTGGATTTGGAGTTTCTGTATTGCCAAGCCTCCCCCCTCGTCTGACTCCAGCCAGTGACCCCTGGCCTGCAGAGTGAAATCTCTCTTACCCCTAAGGCTTTGCCCTCCTTCAAAGCTCTCAGGACAGGTTGCTCACTCACAGATGGCTTCAAACCCGGTGGGTTCACAGGAAGTAGGTGTACTTGGGGCTGGTTGCTTAGATACAGGGCCACCTGACACATGCCTTCTTGGGTTGCAGGATAGCTGTTGTGGGGTGCTTGCACAAACACGGAATTGTCCATGGGTCCTGCTGAAGCCATCGGATCCATGCTGCTAAAACACAAATGTGATAGACTAGTCTCTCACATAGGCACTGATGTTTATATTGAAAAAGCACTTCTGCCTCCAGTAGCTCATTTGAGCATCTTAACCCATTTATTAATGCCATTGATTAGTCTCATTTTAGAGATACTATGACATACCATTTATGGGACACTTATGAAGTGCCAGGCAGTCAGAGCTTTACAAACACATCTCCTTTCATCCTCACACTGGATGAGCTTTATAAGTGAGAAAAGTAAGGCTCAAAGAAGCTAAACTCTGCCAGAAGGCAAGGGCTGTGTCTTTCTCATTTTTGAATCTCTCATAGTACTTAGCATGGTACTTTGCATATAGTAATACCATCTGATTACACAACTTCAGAGGTGGAAAGTCTTTTGGAGTACTGTGAGTCCAATTCTCTCAATTTCTAGAAAAGGAAGCTGTGGCTGGGAGAGTGGACATGAATTTCCCAAGGTCCCAGTCACATAAATATTAGTTAAATGGGGATCATCCTCCTCAGAAGAAGCCCTGTTGCTAGTGGCTGTTATGGACTTTGGGTGTCCAATTTTCTAGGCTACTTATGAATTCTGGTCTGGTTTTTAAAATTTATTTCCTTTTTTGGAGCAGACCCTAAAAAAGTTTGTACAATAAACCCTGCCACGTGCCCCACCCCACACCCAGATTCATCATATCTCATTTGGCAGAAAAATCTTATCACCATCCCTCCATTATTCATAAAAACCATTAGACTATACATACTCACTTTGCTCTGCCAGCAGCTAAGGCTGTCTTGCTCCTGTTCCCAATTCTTTGCTGTAGGCAACCCGATTTCCTGAAAGAATGAACAAACTAGGCTCTGTTGGATGATATATTCAGAAGGATCCAAAGTCCTTTTCACTTTTCTCCTAGGTGCAGGCCAGGTCACCAACTGCTTAGAGCTCAGCTTCCCCTCCTATATTTGCTTCCTGTTTTGGCCAAGGCAGCAGTTAAATGCAATTCAATTGGGCAGTGTTTAATGGTATCTGTGTGGAGAAGAAAGGGTTGTGCTTGATGCTCTTGGAGACGTGGAATGAACCGGGCACTCAGGGGTAATGTACATGGCTGTAACACAAGACAGAATGACATAAATGCTACGGTTAGAGAAACAAGAGTCCCAAAGAAGAGGAGAAACTGATTTACTGGATTTGAAGAAGGGGAAGGTGGAATTTTGAAATCAATAAACTGCATGAGAAAAAGGGAGTCAGAGCATGTTAAGTGAGAATTGCAATTAACTTTAGTTTTATCTATGCCAGACCATATAAGAAATCAGAAAACACCTGTGATGTATCCATGGTGTATATCATGTGACTTGCACAGGCAAAATGAACAAGAACTGCTGCACTAGGCAATGAGTATCTCGATGGAATAGCCCATCACATTCACCTTTGTATTCCTACTCTCATATAACAGGCATTCAACGATGCTTATTAAATGAACAAATGAAGTTGATGGGATGGCTAGAACTTTGTAAAATGGTCAACAGAAAGGACATTATTATAGGCAGAGGGTATGGAGGGCAAAGGATGGAGGAGCGAGGTAAAGGATATATTTTGGGTATGGCTGAGAGTGGCAGAGCATTTTGTGGGAGAAGGACTTTGAAAGTAATAAGGATGAAAAGGTAGATGGAACCAAACTGCATGTCTTTACCCATTTTTCTATCAGATTTCTGGATCTTTGTCTTTCGGTTTTCAAGAATCCTTTATATATTAGGTATATTAACTCTTCATCTGGGAATATCTTTTCTCCAAGTTTGACAACTGTCTTTTGACTTTGTTTAGAGTAGTTTTTAATTATGTAAATTAAAATATGTATGTAGTAAAATTTATCAACCTTTTGTTACTGTTATAGATTGAATGTTTGTATCCCTACCCTGTTCCCCAATTCATATATTGAAATGTAACTCCCTAAGGGATGATATATGGAGATGGGGCCTTTGGGAAGTGATTAGAGTGGAGCCCTCATGAATGGGATTCATACTTCCTGTTCCTGTCATGTATGGGATTAGTACCTTTATAACCTCAGAGAGCTCTCTAGCTCCTCTGCCATGTGAAGACAGGGTAAGATGGACCATCTATGAACCAGGAAGTGGGTTTTCCCAAACACTAAATCTGCAGATGCCTTAATATTGGACTTCCCAGTCTCCAGACCATGAGAAATAAACCTGTTGTTTAAGCCACCTAGTCTATAGTATTTTTGTTACAGCAGCCAAAACAGGGTAAGAAAATGACCTATGGAGTTGAGTCTTTATTAAAAAGCCTTCCCAACACTAAGATTAAATAGGAATTCACCTGTGTTTTCTTCTAGTACTTGGATGGTTTAATTAGAAAAAAAATTCATAGATAATCCAAATAAGCTTTATTTTTCCCTCCAACAGTTAAGTGTTTGGTGTCAAAGTACATTTTTCCTAACACAATGCTTTCTTTACCCAAACTATTAATTTGGTTTTTAAGAATAATACACTATGTGATTTAGCTTTTTACATTTTCTTTTTTTAATTTAAATTCAATTAGCCAACATATAGAACATCATTAATTTCAGATGTAGAGTTCAATAATTCATCAGTTGCATATAACACCCAGTGCTCATCACATCACATGCCCTCCTTAATGCCCATTACCAATTATCCCATCCCTTCACCACCTCCCCTCCAGCAACCCTCAGTTTCTTTCCTATAGTTAAGAGTCTCTCAGGGTTTTTCTTCCTCTCTGATTTCTTTCCATTCTGTTTTCCCCTCCCTTCCCCTATGATCCTCTGCATTGTTTCTTATAACCCTCATATGAGTGAAACCATATGTCTTTCTCTGATTGACTTATTTTGCTCAGCATAATACCCTCCAGTTCCATCCACTTCAATTTAAATGGTAAGATTTCATCCTTTATGATGGCTGAGTAGTATTCCACTGTATATATATATATACCACATCTTCTTTATCCATTCATCTGTCAATGGACATCTGGGCTCTCTCCATAGTTTGTCTATTGTGGACATTGCTGCTTTAAACATTGGAGTGCAGGTGCCCCTTCAGATCAGTATATTTGTATCTTTGGGGTAAATACTTAGTAGGGCTATTTCTGGGTCATAGGGTAGCTCTATTTTTAACTTTATTTATTTATTTATTTATTTATTTATTTATTTATTTATTTATTTTTATTATGTTCGATTAGCCAACATATAGTACATCATTAGTTTTTGATGTAGTGTTCAACAATTCATTAGTTGCATATAACGCCCAGTGCTCATCACATCATGTGCCCTCCTTAATACCCATCACCTGGTAGGAAAAGGTAGTGAATGAATTACCTTCCCCTATTGACCTAGAGAGAACTGAGTATCCTTAAAATGTTGTCTCTTTAGGCCAGCATTACCCTGACACAAAACCAGATAAAGATACTACAAAAAAAGAGAACTATAGGCCAATATCTCTGATAAACATAGATCCAAAAATCAGCAACAAAACATTAGCAAACTGAATCCAACAATAATTTAAAAATTCATTCACACAATCAAGTGGGATTTACCCCTGGAATGCAAGCGTGGTTCAATATTTGCAAATGAATCAATGTGATACATCACATCAACAAGTGAAAGAATAAGGACCGTATGATCATTTCAATGGATGCATTAAGGAAATGCAAATCAAAATCACAATGAGATATCACCTCACACCTGTCAAAATGACTAAAATCAAAAACACAAGAAACAGTAAGTGTTGGTGAGGATGTGGAGAAAAAGGAACCTTCGTGCACTGTTGGTGGGAATGCAAGCTGGTGCAACCACTGTGAAATACAGTACATAGGTTCCTCAAAAAATTAAAAATAAAATTAGCATATGATCCTATAATTCCACTACTGGGTATTTACCCAAAGAATATGAAAACACTGGGTGACTGGCTGCATAAGTCAGAAGAGCATGTGACTTTTGATCTCAGGGTTGTAAGTTCAGCCCTATGTTGGGTGTAGAGATTACTTAAAAAAAATAAACTTAAGAAAAAAGGAATATGAAAACACTAATTCAAAAAGATATGTGCACATCTATGTTTATTGCAGCATTATTTTACAATAGCCAAACTATGGAAGCAACCCAGTTGTCCATCCATAGATGAATGGATGAAGATGTGGTATATATGTGCAGTGGAATATTACTCAACCATAAAAGGAATGAAATCTTGCCATTTGCAACAACATGGATAGGATCTAGAGGGTATAATACTAAGTGAAATAAGTCAGTCAGAGAAAGACAAATACCATATGATTTCACTCATATGTGGAATTTAAGAAACAAAACAAAGGAACAAATATAAATATAGAGAACTGATGGTTGCCAGAAGGGAGGTGGCTCCAGGGTGGGGAGGGGGATGGTTGAAACAGGTGAAGAGTATTAAGAGTATACTCATCATGATGAGCACTAAGTAATGTATAGAATTTTTGAATCACTATATTGTATACCTGAAACTAATATAGAATTATACTAAGTATATTTATATTAATATACTAGAATAAAAAAAAAAAAAAAGATTCAGTCTCCTTACACTGATTCCACCCATTCTGGGTATGCTGATGGCTTATGTGTATCTTTGTGCATACTTTTGTGCATTGTTGTACCGTATGGGGTCCCGAAAGAAAACAAAAGGCAGTCTTAAAGTGTTTAGTTGTATATTAATGAAGGGACTATTTACAGAAGTGTAGGCAGAGTTATGGGAGCCAAAGGGGATGTTGACACATCTGTTACTTCCCTTAAAGCTGTAAGGGGCAAGAGGCAGGGACTGTGTAGCTGTAGAAGCAAGAGCATAGCCAAGGATGTGAGCTGCCTAATTTGTCACAGCTACTGCCAAAATTGAGCAGAAAAGGGGAGGGTAAACTCTGTTCTCTCCGTCCTCCAGCTTTTCAATTTCATTGGCTGAACACCACCAGAAGGACAAGAACAAGGGAGTATAGATGAGGCAGTCCACATAGGTCGGCCTCCCAGGGTACAGAGCCGGGCAGAGGGCTATGCTGGCTATCTCTCACCTGCCTCTCCAGGTCTCCTCTCCATCCTTCTCTATTCTGTTGTGTCCCTGGAGAGTAATATTTATATGGATTTCATCAACAGGCACCCTTGCTCTCTGGCTTCTGATTGGTCTCCAACCACAGGACTTCCTGTTAGGAAATTGGAGGGGAGAAAAGGCAAATGATTTATTCTCTGTTTCCTCCCTGTGCTTTCACCAAGGGCTGGTGGGTCCCTTGACCATGGGTCACAACTGTCCAAGTGGCCCTGTGAGTTTCTTCTCCTGGGTCTGGGGAACCACACTTTTCACTTGCATATTCGGGCTTCCAGGATTAGGATTTGCTCCTGATCTTAACAACTTTGGGATATTATCCTATCACTTGTGGTTTCTCTATACCCTACCCACATTTTGCAGAAAGCCCCTATATTAAATGTCCTCAAATTACCCCACTGGAATATTCTATCTCACCATTTACCTAACTGCTCTAAGGGCAGAAAATGGATGTGGTTGGGCAAGTCTCCTTCTTTGGTCTCCTCCCCCCCCCCAAAATGGAGGCAGGCATGATACTTATGACTCTACTTTTGAACTTGGAGTTCTACTCATGTGGATTAACACAAGGCTCCCAGTAAATACAGGATGACTTTTCCTCTCTTGGAGAAGGCCTGACTCATGGGAAGCTCAGAACAACTGTGTGAATATGATTTTTTACAAAATTTAATGGATACATTTTTTCAATTTTCTCTTTGGATAAAAATAAAAAATTATTTTTCCACTGTTTGAGCAAATTCTTTTCCCTCTAGTGAAAGCCCTTATGGATTGAGAGCTAGGAGTGGGGAATCCAGGAGGATGCTAGGATGCCAGCATCATATCTGCAGGACCTGCATATTTTCCAAGAAAAGAACATTGAAGAGAGCCAAAGTATACAGAGGCTAATCAGTTAGGTTTATAGAATTCTAGAATTCTCAAGTTTAAAGAAAGGCCTAGATTCCATTGCCCCCAAAGAAATGTAAGAGATTCAAATGCTGAAGCAATACAGTTGTAAAAGGTACCTGTTCTTCAAGGTTATGTTAGATTTATGAAGGGTGATGAAGGAAACATCTCCTTTAGAAGGTTTCCTTTGAAGGGATTGATGGACCACCCTTGGAGGGCATTGCAGAGTCCAGGTGTAAAGTCTCTCAAGACATTGGAGCTCCATTTCAATTGGCTTCGAGAAATTATTTAGCCCTTCTATACAAAAAAGGGTAGAGGATTTCAAAAACCCCCAAGAAGAAAAAGGAAAAAAAAATATTTAAGAAAATCTCTCCAGGCTGGGATAAAATTAAAATACAGACTTTGTAGTCACTGTTTACAAAGAGAGCCAAATCGTGAATTACACTCCAGAATTTGTACAAATATGCTAAATAGGCTAGAAAAATTGTTGTCAGATAACTGAATCTTATAATGATTTTCCAGTTAGAAAAGAAACTTCCCAAGTGAAACACTAAGTAATAAAGCTGTGGTTTGAAAGTAAAGATTACACTTGGAAATTGTAAAATAAACTACTATCTAGGGGTGTCTGGGTGGCTTAGTTGGTTAAGGGTCCGACTCTTGGTTTCACCTTAGGTTGTGATCTTAGGGTCCTGAGATCCAGCCCTGTGTTGGGCTCCATGCTTAGCGAGTCTGCTTAAGTCTGCTTAAGACTCTTTCTCCATCTCCCTCTACCCCTACCCCCCATGCATGAGCTCTCTCTCTCTCAAATAAATAAATAAATTTTATTTTTTATTTTTATTTTTTAAAAGATTTTATTTATTTATTTGTCAGAGAGAGAGAGAACACACAAGCAGGGGAAAGGGCAGGCAGAGGGAGAAGCAGGCTCCCCACCGAACAAGGAGCCTGATGCAGGACTCAATCCTAGGATCCTGGGATCATGACCTGAGCTGAAGGCAGGCGCTTAACTGACTGAGCCACCCAGACATCCCAAATAAATATTTTTTAAAATGTATAAATACTGTATGGAATAAAAGTTTAAATAGGATTCCATTTTTAAAAGCACAAAGCCTTCTTTGCCTAAAAAATTTTTTTTAATAAGAGAAAGAGACAATCTAATAGTGATGGCCTCAGGTTCTCTCTTAGTTATAAAAAACAAACACTTGCAAATTGACAACACACTAATACTTTGTAGTCATAAAAATAATTAAAAAAAAAAAGACAAACACATGACTGTAGTATATTCTTTTTTTTTTTTTTTTTTTTTAGTTATGGAGTGCAGTTTTATTGCATGAAATTCAATCTCAAATATCAGGATATAGAGCTAAGTCAATTTTTCATGTTCTAGAACACAAGGATGGGCTTTCTCTTGCCCTGTTAATTCCCAAAGATGTGCTTAGAATGCTCTCCTTCCTGTAGATCAGTTCCTTCTTTGTACATATGTACAAGAAATGTCGACTGTTAAATACTCAGTGGTATCTGGGGAGTCCAGATGTTCCTGTGGCTTCTAATACTTCCGTCTATTTTGAATTCCGCATAAGCAAACATTACTGGAATGATTCACCCACAGCCGGGAAACATAGTGTTTATATTATGGAGAGGGAAATTACTGCATAACTAAGGTGATGAACAACACTTCTTTGAAAGTCAAAGACTGCTCACCAGTACTGTGTATTAAAAACACTAGTTAAAAAGCGAGCTTAGATAAAGCCACAGAAGAGCAAGCATTGTATGTAAAACTTACAAAAATAATTCCTAAAAGGGTCAAAAGAATAACATGAAATTAGAAAATAAAGTCCTTTATCCAGCATGTTATCTTACATTACATTTTGAGTGATATATTTGGGAGAAAACCTAGAAATTCTTTGGTGTAGCCCTCTTATTTTACACACGAAGTAACTAACACACGGAGAAAGGCAGTGACTTGCTTACCATGGTGCAGCTGGTTAGTGGCAAAACCAAGACTGTCCTGCTATCTTCCAGCCCAGTGTAAGGCCTTCACTGTAACATAAAGCATGCAAAAACATTTATAATAAGATATCTATTTCATTGTGTAAATTTCAGGGCTGAATATATTAGAAGACATAACAGTTAGATGCTTGAATATTTTTATAATCATAAGTTTGGATTTAAGAGAAGTAAGAAAATCAGAAGCCATCTATACAAGAAATGCAAAGAACAAACAAAAAAGAAAGGAGCAGAGAGGTATGAATGAGAATTATTACTCTAAGTGATAAAGAGAATCAAAAAAGAACAGACTTTGTAGTTTAAGATAGGAGAAAGAAGGATAAAATGTTAATCTATGTAGGCAGACCAGGGCAAGGCCAATTACAGAGTGCTGATGTAGAGAGAATGAGGAATAGTTTCATCATTAAGCAGGGCAAACACAATGTTGATTCCCTGTATTATGACATGGGATGGGGAAATGTATTCACTATGAGAGATCCTGCCACACGTTGAGACAAATGTTCATATGATCTTGGGTGCCATCGCTTTCAAAAGGCAATGGGGTGGGGGCGGAGCAAGATGGCGGAGGAGTAGGAGACCTGGATTTCGTCTGGTCCCAGGAATTCAGCTGGATAGGGATCAAACCATTCTGAACACCTACGAACTCAACAGGAGATCGAAGAAAAGAATAGCAGCAACTCTCTGAACAGAAAAGTGACCACTTTCTGGAAGGTAGGACGTGCGGAGAAGTGAATCCGAGTTGATATTTGGGAGGATAGATGGCGGGGGAGGGGGCCTCCGTCGGCCGCTTCTGGCAAGTGATAGAGCCGCGGAGCACAAAATCGGAACTTTTAGAAGTCGGCTCCGCTGAGGGACGTCGCTCTGGTGGCTAAGCGGGGGGTGGAAACCTCATGGGACAGTGTGGTCTCAGGACCCTCGGGGTCACAGAAAGACCGGGGGTGCCTGAGTGCGGCAGAGCTCCCAGGGATCGGAGCAGGGAAGCCGGCTGCAGAGATGGAGCCCAGGCGCGGGCTCTCAGCTCGGGGTTGCCATAAACCGTGATCCGCGGCACAGTCGGGCCACTGCTCCTCCAGCAGGGACCCAACAAGCGGCAGATCCGGGGAGACTCCCCTTCCTCCCCCGGGAGGAGCGGCGCAGGAGCGCACCGCGGGGATCTGCTGGGTTTGGAGACTCCACACGGGGTTGGGGGCCAGAGATAGAAATGCGCGGTCACAAGCTGGGTGAGCACGGAGTGCGGCCGGAGACCGGGGAGACGGGAGTGACTGACGGCTTTTCTCTGGGGGCGCACTGAGGTGCGGGACCCCGAGTTCTCGGCTCCTCTGGGGCGGAGATTGGGAGGCCGCCATTTTCACTCTCCGCCTCCAAAGCTGTACGGAAAGCTTGCAGGGAACAAAAGCTCCGGAGAGCAAACCCGAGCAGATTACTTAGCCCGGACCGGCAAGGGCGGGGCAATTCCGCCTCCGGCAGAGACATTTGGGAACCACGGCAACAGGCCCCTCCCCCAGGAGATCAGTGAGAACAGCCAGCCAAGACCAAGTTTACCGATCAATGAGAACTGCAGAACTCCCATGCTAGGGGAATACTGCACATAGAATCCATGGCTTTTTTACCATGATTCTTTAGTCTTTCAAAGTTAAAAAATTTTTTTAACTGTCTTTTTGTTTTTAAATTTTTCTTTTTCCCTTTTTCAACCAACATCTTATCAATCCTTTTTTAAAAAACATTTTTATTTTTCATTTTTAGAGTATATTCTATCCCTTCATAGTAGTTACCCTTATTTTTGGCATATATACATAAGTTGTTCTCTCTTTAAAACGTTGAGATACAGTTTCTTTAACATCAAAATATCCCCTAAATCTCTAGTGTATGGCTTTGTTCTAGTCTCCTGCCTGATCACATTCTCTCCCTTTTTTTCTTTGTTTTTTTAATCCTCTTCTTTCTTTTTTCAAGCAACTTCTTATCAACTCCTTTTATAAAATCTTTTATAATTTTCATCTTTACAGTCATATTCCATCCCTTCATCGTATTAACCCTTATTTTTGTACATATATAAGTTTTTCTTTCTTTAAAATTTTGGGAGGCATTTCTTCTAACAGACCAAAATACACCCAAAATCTAGTGTGTGGCACTGATCTATGCACCAGCCTGATCATATTTGATCAGATTCTGTTTTTTTGTTTTGTTCTGTTTTTCTTTGTTTTTATCTTTTTCTTTTTTCTTTCTTTCCCTTTCTTTTCCCCCGGTTTCAGGTCTTTTCTGATTTCTTTAGAGTATATTTTCTGGGGACATTGGTACCCTGTTAGCATTTTATTCTCTCATTCATCTATTCTCCTCTGGACAAAATGACAAGATGGAAAAAAATCACCTCAACAAAAAGAACAAGAGGCAGTACCGACTGCCAGGGACCTACTCAATATGGACATTAGTATGATGTCTGAACTAGAGTTCAGAATGGTGATTTTAAAGATACTAGCTGGGCTTGAAAAAAACATGGAAGTTATTAGAGAAACCCTTTCTGGAGAAATAAAAGAACTAAAATCTAACCAAGTCGAAATCAAAAAGGCTATTAATGAGGTGCAATAAAAAATGGGGGCTCTAACTGCTAGGATAAATGAGGCAGAAGAGAGAATTAGCGATATAGAAGACCAAATGATAGAAAATAAAGAAGCTGAGAAAAAGAGAGATAAACAACTACTGGATCACAAGGGCAGAATTCAAGAGATAAGCGATACCATAAGATGAAACAACATTAGAATAATTGGGATCCCAGAAGAAGAAGAAAGAGAGAGAGGGGCAGAAGGTATAATGGAGCAAATTATAGCAGAGAACTTTCCTAATTTAGGGAAGGAAACAGGCATCAAAATCCAGGAGGCACAGAGAACCCCTCTCAAAATCAATAAAAATAGGTCAACACCCCGACATCTAATAGTAAAACTTACGAGTCTCAGAGACAAAGAGAAAATCCTGAAAGCAGCTCGGGAGAAGAGATCTGTAACCTACAATGGTAGAAACATTAGATTGGCAACAGACCTATCCACAGAGACCTGGCAGGCCAGAAAGGACTGGCCGGATATATTCAGAGCACTAAATGAGAAAAATATGCAGCCAAGAATACTATATCCAGCTAGGCTGTCATTGAAAATAGAAGGAGAGATAAAAAGCTTCCAGGACAAACAAAAACTAAAGGAATTTGCAAACACGAAACCAGCCCTACTAGAAATATTGAAAGGGGTCCTCTAAGCAAAGAGAGAGCCTAAAAGCAACATAGACCAGAAAGGAACACAGACAATATACAGTAACAGTCACCTTACAGGCAATACAATGGCACTAAATTCATATCTTTCAATAGTTACCCTCAATGTAAATGGGCTAAATGCCCCAATCAAAAGACAAAGGCTATCAGATTGGATAAAAAGACAAGACCCATCGATATGCTTTCTGCAAGAGACTCATTTTAGACCCAAAGACACCCCCAGATTGAAAGTGAAGGGTGGAAAACCATTTACCATGCTAATGGACACCAAAATAAAGCTGGGGTGGCAATCCTTATATCAGACAAATTAGATTTTAAACCAAAGACTGTAATAAGAGATGAAGAAGGACACTATATCCTACTTAAAGGGTCTATCCAACAAGAAGATCTAACAATTGTAAATATCTATGCCCCTAACATGGGAGCAGCCAATTATATAAGGCAATTAATAACAAAAGCAAAGAGAAACATCGACAACAATACAATAACAGTGGGGGACTTTAACACCCTCCTCACTGAAATGGACAGATCATCTAAGCAAAAGATCAACAAGGAAATAAAGACTTTAAATGACACACTGGACCAAATGGACTTCACAGATATATTCAGAACATTCCATCCCAAAGCAACAGAATACACATTCTTCTCTAGTGCCCATGGAACATTCTCCAGAATAGATCACATCCTAGGTCACAAATCAGGTCTCAACCGGTGCCAAAAGATTGGGATCATTCCCTGCCTATTTTCAGACCACAATGCTTTGAAACTAGAACTCAATCACAAGAGGAAAGTCGGAAAGAACTCAAATACATGGAAGCTAAAGAGCATCCTACTAAAGAATGAATGGATCAACCAGGAAATTAAAGAAGAATTAAAAAAATTCATGGAAACAAATGAAAATGAAAACACAACTGTTCAAAATCTTTGGGATACAGCAAAGGCAGTCCTAAGAGGAAAGTATATAGCAATACAAGCCTTTCTCAAGGAACAAGAAAGGTCTCAAATAACAACCTAACCCTACACCTAAAAGAGCTGGAGAGAGAACAGCAAATAAAGCCTAAACCCAGCAGGAGAAGAGAAATAATAAAGATCAGAGCAGAAATCAATGAAATAGAAACCAAAAGATCAGTAGAACAGATCAATGAAACTAGGAGCTGGTTCTTTGAAAGAATTAACAAGATTGATAAACCCCTGGCCAGACTTATCAAAAAGAAAAGAGAAATGACCCAAATCAACAAAATCATGAATGAAAGAGGAGAGATCACAACCAACACCAAAGAAATACAAACAATTATAAGAACATATTATGAGCAACTATATGCCAGCAAATTAGATAATCTGGAAGAAATGGATGCACTCCTAGAGATGTATCAACTACCAAAACTGAACCAGGGACAAATAGAAAACCTGAACAGACCTATAACCACTAAGGAAATTGAAGCAAGTCATCAAAAATCTCCCAACAAACAAAAGCCCAGGGCCAGATGGCTTCCCAGGGGAATTCTACCAAACATTTAAAGAAGAATTAGTACCTATCCTTCTGAAACTGTTCCAAAAAATAGAAATGGAAGGAAAACTTCCAAACTTGTTTTATGAGGCCACCATTACCTTGATCCCAAAACCAGACAAAGACCCCATCAAAAAGGAGAATTACAGACCAATATCCTTGATGAACACGGATGCAAAAATCCTCACCAAAATAGTAGCCAACAAGACCCAACAGTACATTAAAACGATTATTCACCACGACCAAGTGGGATTTATCCCTGGGCTGCAAGGTTGGTTCAACATCCACAAATCAATCAATATGATACCATACATGAATAAAAGAAAGAACAAGAACCATATGATCCTCTCAATAGATGCAGAAAAAGCATCTGACAAAGTACAGCATCGTTTCTTGATCAAAACTCTTCAGAGTATAGGCATAGAGGGTACATATCTCAATATCCTAAAAGCCATCTATGAAAAACCCACAGCGACTATCATTCTCAATGGGGAAAAGCTGAGAGCTTTCCCCCTAAGGTCAGGAACACGGCAGGGATGTCCACTATCACCCCTGCTATTCAACATAGTATCAGAAGTCCTAGCCTCAGCAATCAGACAACAAAAAGGAATAAAAGGCATCTGAATCGGCAAAGAAGTCAAACTCTCACTCTTTGCAGATGATATGATACCTTATGTGGAAAGCCCAAAAGACTCCACCCCAAAACTGCTGGAACTCATAGAGGAATCAGTAAAGTGGCAGGATATAAAATCAATGCACAGAAATCAGTGGCATTCCTATACACCAATAACAAGACAGAAGAAAGAGAAGTTAAGGAGTCGATCCCATTTACAATTGCACCCAAAACCATAAGATACCTAGGAATAAATCTAACCAAAGAGGCAAAGGATCTGTACTCAGAAAACTATAAAATACACAGGAAAGAAATTGAGGAAGACACAAAGAAATGGAAAAACGTTCCATGCTCATGGATTGGAAGAACAAATATTGTGAAGATGTCAATGTTACCTAGAGCAATCTACACATTCAATGCAATCCCCATCAAAATACCATACATTTTTTTCAAAGAAATGGAACAAATAATCCTAAAATTTGTATGGAACCAGAAAAGACCCCGAATAGCCAGAGGAATGTTGAAAACGAAAAGCAAAGCTGGTGGCATCACGATTCTGGACTTCCAGCTCTATTACAAAGCTGTCATCATCAAGACAGTATGGTACTGGCACAAAAACAGACACATTGATCAATGGAACACAATAGAGAGCCCAGAAATGGACCTTCAACTCTATGGTCAACTAATATTCGACAAAGCAGGAAAGAATGTCCAATGGAAAAAAGACAGTCTCTTCAACAAATGGTGTTGGGAAAATTGGACAGCCACATGCAGAAGAATGAAACTGGACCATTTCCTTACACCACACACGAAAATAGACTCCAAATGGTTGAAAGACCTCAATGTGAGACAGGAGTCCATCAACATCCTAAAGGAGAGCACAGGCAGCAACCTCTTCGACCTCAGCCGCAGCAACTTCTTCCTAGGAACATCGCCAAAGGCAAGGGAAGCAAGGGCAAAAATGAACTATTGGGACTTCATCAAGAGAAAAAGCTTTTGCACAGCAAAAGAAACAGTCAACAAAACCAAAAGACAACTAACAGGATGGGAGAAGATATTTGCAAATGACATATCAGATAAAGGGCTGGTATCCAAAATCTATATAGAACTTCTTAAACTCAACACCCAAAGAACAAATGATCCAATCAAGAAATGGGCAGAAGACATGAACAGACATTTTTCCAAGGAAGACATCCAAACGGCCAACAGACACATGAAAAAGTGCTCAACATTGCTCGGCATCAGGGAAATCCAAATCAAAACCTCAATGAGATACCACCTCACACCAGTCAGAATGGTTAAAATTAACAAGTCAGTAGATGATGGATGTTGGCAGGGATGCGGAGAAAGGGGAACCCTCCTACACTGTTGGTGGGAATGCCAGCTGGTGCAGCCACTCTGAAAAACAGTATGGAGGTTCTTCAAAAAGTTGAAAACAGAGCTACCATACAATCCAGCGATTGCACTACTGGGTATTTACCCCAAAGATACAAATGTAGGGATCCGAAGGGGTACATGCACCCCGATGTTTATAGCAGCAATGTCCACAATAGCCAAACTATGGGAAGAGCCAAGATGTCCATCGACAGACGAATGGATAAAGAAGATGTGGTATATATATATAATGGAATATTATGCAGCCATCAAAAGGAATGAGATCTTGCCATTTGCAATGACGTGGATGGAACTGGAGGGTATTATGCTGAGCAAAATAAGTCAATCAGAGAAAGACATGTATCATATGACCTCACTGATATGAGGAATTCTTAATCTCAGGAAACAAACTGAGGGTTGCTGGA
>NW_022589719.1:28005367-28043298 GCF_004348235.1 Phoca vitulina | reverse complement strand
GGGGGGATGGGTTAGCCTGGTGATGGGTATTGAGGAGGGCACGTTCTGCATGGAGCACTGGGTGTTATATGCAAACAATGAATCATGGAACACTACATCAAAAAAAAAAAAAGGCAATGGGGTATCAAGGGCAGATTGAAAGAAGAAATGGTTATAAAAGAGGCTTTGTAGAAGTTTTGGTGGAGGATCCCTGCAGATAACATCAGAATGCAATTGAAAAACAACAGGGAAAACCAGATACATAACTTCAATATGGGATGTTCACCAGAGAGATTTTTTATCATGTGTCATAAAATGTTAAAATATGCATATAGGATGATTTATTAGGGTTCTCCAGAGAAACAGAGCATATGTCTATATTTCTTTATATTTCAGACATATGTATAAAGAGATTGATTATAAGGTATTGGCTCACATGACTGTGGAGGCCAAGAAGTCCCATCATCTGCTGTCTGCAAGTTGGAGCCCCAGGAAAGCTGGGGGTGTAGTTTGAAGGTCTCAGAGTCAGAGGCTGATGGTGTAGACACCAGTCAGAGTCTGAAGGCCTGAGGACCAGGAGTGCCAAGGGCAGAATTCCGATGTCCCAGCTCAGTCGGTCAGGCAGAGAGCAAATTCAACCTTCCTGGGTCTTCTCATGCTCTTCAAGCTCTCAGTGGATTGGATGATGCACACGCACACCAGGGAGGGCTGTCTGCTTCACGCAGTTCACCAACTCGAATGCCATTCACTTCTGGAAACACTCTTACAACATACCCAGCAAGGATGCTTCACCAGATAAACATCATTTGCCCTCCCGTGGCCCACTCAAGTGGATGCATAAAATTCACCACCACAGATGGCCATAATATGAACCAATTTGAGAACAATCTTTGTTATTGTTTTTAAAAAAATTACATGAAATTAAATTAGCTCCCTGTATTTCATGTGTTTTTTCCAATTTGATAATTCATTTTATGTTAAAGCTGTCTTAGATCTCTTCTGTGACATGTTTGCATGAGACAGTTAGAAATGTAGGCTGATACAAGAGTGTCCTACTGGTGACTTAAATCCCACAGGTGGCCTGGCCTTTTCTGTTATTTCACATGGTTAGTCACTCTTGCTGAAGTCCCAAGCAAAACAAAGTACATGGCAGCTCCATTCCAGGGCACTTTGACATAGGATAAAGCCTGAAAGTTGTTCATTAAGTTCTGGTCTTAGATAATTATAAATAAGTTTATCTTCTTCATGAATGTCTGGTGGGACATTCAAAAGTCATGACAGACAATTCATCATTGTCTGGGACTGTCCTGAACATTATAGAAAATCTAGCATTCCTGGATATCTTTTCTAAATGCTTTTATTGACTTGTCACCTCCTTCACTCACTGTGACAAAAAAATGACATGCTCAGAATTTTGCAGACATCCCACTATGGGATGGTACTCCCTTTGCTGAAGAATGGCTACAGTGTGCCATTTTCAGGATGAGTGGAAGCAGGCCTATCGGCAAGAACTAACATCATGACAGGCAGCAAAATACTTCTGAAAGTCTATCCTAGGTTTGGACAACCTTTTTCTGTTAATAGTAATTGAGACACACTTTATGGGAAGATGCTAAAGGACGTTTGTAAAACTACAGAAACTCATGAATGCTTTCAACTGTGCATACCATCCGGAATCAGTGGGGGCAGTAAAGTATGCAAATGGAGTTAAAAAAAAATAACTAGTCAGAATGTGAGCAGAACGTGAGCTAAAATGTCTAGAGGCATTGCCCTCACTCTTAGGAGCTTGAGATCGGTGGCCAACACTACACTTAAGTTCTTCCCCCATGAATTGTTAATGAGCAGGCCTGTGTGGCTGCTGATCCCTCCTCTGGCCACTGCCCACTGGCAGGAACGCATGGGCTAGGAAATGTTGTGTTAGGTATCACAAAGTAGAATTAAGTTTGCCAACGTATTCCAAATTTTTTAGGAATACCTATTCATGTGAGAGGAGAACTCACGAGAAGGCAGAGAATCGTGACCACGCAAGGTAGTGCGAAGCTGCTGTGTGAAGGCTGGGCAGTGGGACCCGGAAAGGGCACTCAGATTCATACACTGGAACCAATGAGGATTTCTTATACTGAGTGGAGGCCAGTGGATGGGCCTCCCATTATAGTGTTTCAGTTCTGGTTATTAAAACATCCTCATTTAAGCTCTTAAGGCTCAGAATTGGCCATTTTAAGCCTTGAGTTTCACATCTGAGTCCAAGTTTGCTCCCTGCCCTAACGAGGGTGGGCCAGTCTTTTGGCTCCGTCGGCTTGTAGGATGGTTGGTGGGAGGGCGGAGGACCACCCTCCACCCCCATCTCGTTGGCACCAAGGAGATACTGAACCATGACTGCTCATGGAGAGGTGATCGTCTTCCCTGTTTGTTACATGCATTACTCCCTATGCATATAATCCCATGTCAGGATATGGTCCTCTTTCTGGAGGTTCTATCTTCAATCTAGGTGGGTACATGGAGGCTTCTACTGTCTACAGTGACAAGCCATTCAGTTCTGAGCAGTTCTTTTGGGGGGAGGTGTCCTCTCTTGCAGCTTGGCTTCATCTTCCTGCTGATGTCAGCGGCAGAACTTTACAGAAGTGCTTTGGTAGGTAAGGTTCTCCATGCTGCAGCAACTGTCGGGAGCCCTGGGGCTTCTGGTCTCTTCTCTCTCCAGGGTCCCCAATGCCAGGGACTGCTGGCAGTGGTGGGGTCCTTCTTTTTACGTCCTGCAAACTCCAAACTCCCGGGCTGGTCCATGGCCCTCTGCATGCTTACATAGCCACGCCTTATCTGAATGTTGTTAGCTCTGGCCCCAGTTGCTCTGGAGCAGCTCAGCCAATTCCATCCAGGTCTCAAAGACTCTCAGCTGGGAATGGGATTCTTCCTGTAGATACCCATAAACCTTACAGCTGCTTCTCTGCTCCTTCAGCTTCAGAGAGTAGAGCCCTGCAAATGCCACACTCCTACCGTGGGATGCCGAGGTGAGAGGATAAACCTTCCTAAACTTAACACCCTTTGGGAGAGGGGGCAATATAGTGCTCAGTACAGTGAAAAGGCACCTGTGCTAGTTTTATAGGCTAGTGTAACAAAGTATCCCAAAGCAGGTGGCTTAGAACAACAGAACTTTATTGTCTCCCTGTTCTGGAGGCCAGATGTCCAAAATCAGGGCGTTGACAGGGTCATGCTCCCTCTGAAACCTTTAGGAAAGGATCCGTCCTTGCCTTTTCCTCGCTTCTGGTGATTTCTCAGCAATCTGGCATTTCTGGGTTTGCAGATGCACATCCTCTTGTCTTCACATGATGTTTCCCCAAGTCTTCACGTGGTCTTCGCAGTGTGTATGTGTGCCTCTGTGTCCAAATTTCCCCTTTCCCTAAGGACACCCGTCATTAGAATAGGGCCCACCCTAATGGTCTCGTTTTAACTTGATTACCTCTATAAAGACCCCATTTCCGAATAAGGTCACATTCTGAGGTACTGGGGACTGGGACCCCGACATATCTTTTTGGGGGGCACAATGTGACCCACAACAGCACACCCCAGCAAGCTCTCAAGTGGTTTTTTGGACTTAGAATGTTGAACACATTTTCTGCTTTCACAGGAGGACTCTGGTCACTAATGCTTGGAAAACAAAAATTCCATCCAGCCTTCTATATCATCGTGCTACAGATATAATGATAAGAGCTAATAAATGACAAATAATAATTTATTGAGGGAGTAGCATAAACTAGGAGCTCTTCTAAGTCCTTTAATGATGTATTATAATTTAATATTTGCATCTACTCTGTGGGCTAGGAACTATTATTTTTGTTTTACAGGTGAGGAAATAAAAGCACAGTGAAATGAAGTCTTGCAGTTGCTACATTGACATCATGCCTGCCTCCAAAGTCAGAGTATTTCCTTCTCTCGGATGAAGGAGTCCTTTCACTCAGGCCAATCTCCTCCAACCAGAGACAAAGTGGGTATTCAACTTTACTTTCCCATGTCCCCTGGGCTGGCTGTATTTGTCTATGTTAACTCAGATCATTTTTAAAAGGGGTAGAATCAACTTGTGATCAAATTGCATCCTTTATTGAAGAAGTAGGGAGAAGGTGTACCAGTAAGGACTTCATTAGCATGTCTTTTCCATGAGCCCTCTTGAAAAAAATTACAGTTCTTCACTAATTAAGTTTATGTTCTGTTCTTGACTGGAGTCATGCTGGTCCTTTGATTGGAGACATTGGATTCCGACAGTGAAGGACCTGGGATGAGTGGGTGAGAGCAGACTGATCACTATTATACCATAAAATAAGAGCTTCATCATGAGCCACTGAGTCAAAACAAGACAAAACAACAGCAATCACAAACAAACAAATATGTAAACCTAGAATGTGACCAGGTGAAACCACCCACTCTGTCCTGGGGGGGAGGTAAATGTGCAAGAGACCTCTGGCCCATCAATGTTTCAGTGAATTACAACCACTGCATTAAACTAAAATATTACTCTTCAGAAAATGACTTTGACCTTGAGCTGGCCTGTGGTGAGTGCTAAGATTCCTCTTGGGTCCTCTACTTCATATTCTAGGTCAGAAGGAGAAATAGCTGAACAACCCATGGAGCAGAGAATTATCTGGCTTAGACTACGGGATTTGGGGGAGTCACTGCAGAAGGCATTCTAATGGGAACAGTCTACGTGATGAGATGAAGCGAGGTGAATGAAGTAGGCATCGTGAGGCAGCATTAGGCTACCATCAGAAAGAGGGTCATCCACTTCCAGATGCAGTTGACTGAGGTAATTGAAACTTTGGAAAGCAAAACCATGGATAAGGGGGGAACCACCGTATATGACCATAAAGTTTGACAAAGAAACCCTGTTGCTAGAAATGCTTCAGTAGCACCCGATACTTACAGGCTAAATTCCAAATTCTTTAGTGGGGTGGTTGAGCCCTATTAGGATCTGGCCTCAATTTGCCTCTCCAGCTTCATTTTCCGTCACTTTCTTCTACAACCATCCTACAGGAATTCTGCGAACCTGCCCTGCTGGCTCCAGGCAGAGTTTGAGGCTGACTTAACCATATGCAGGTTTTGTGGGGGGAATTTAATGACCTATTTTGGAAGGACTTAGACAAACCATATAGGTAGGAGATAAGATTATCAGTCATTATAATCAATCTCCTTCCATCACTATTTAGTGATTGTTTCTATGCTTTATTTTATTAATGTAGTGTATTATATTGATGGATTTTTTCCAATGAAAAAACTCTGTTAAAATACACATAGTATTTATCATTGTAACCATTTTTAAATGCCCAGTTCAGTGGTATTAAATACACATATGATGTTGTGCGACCATCACCACCACACCCATCTTCATAGTTCCTTACATCTTGTAAAACTGAAACTCTAGACCCATTAAACAGTGACTCCCCACTCCCCCATCTCCAGCCCCTGGCAACCTTTATTCTCTTTTCTGTCTCTAGGATTTTGACCACTCTAACTCTCTCATATGGAATGGAATCACACAGTATTTGCTTTTTTGTGACTACTTTATTTCATTCAGCATAATGTCCTCAAGGTTTAGCCATGCTGTTTCATATGTCAGAATTTTCTTCCTTTTTAAAGCTGACTAATATTATATTGTATGGATATACCACATTGTGCTTATCTATTCATCCACTGATGGACACTTGGGTTGCCACATTTTAGCTATTGTGAATAATGCTACTATAAACATGGGTGTACAAATATCTCTTTGAGACCCTGCTTTCAATTCTTTGGTGTATATATCCAGAAGTGGAATTGCTGGATCTTATGATAATTCTCTTTTTAAATTTTTGAGGAACAACCATGTTGTTTTCCATAGCAGCTGTACCATTTTACATTCCCACCAAGAGTGCACAAGTGTTCTAATTTTTCCACATTCTAGCCAGTATTTTCTAGTTTTTAATTTTTTGATAGTAGCCATCCTAATGGGTGTAAGATGGTATCTCATTGTGGTTCTGATTTGCATTTCCCTGATGTTCAGTGGTGTTGAGCATTTTTGCTTATTGGTTATTTGTATACTTTATTTGAAGGAATGTCTATTCAAGTCCTTTGCCCATTTTTGAATTGTTAATTTCTGTTGCTCTCTCTATATTCTGGATATTAACCCCTTATCAGATATATGATTTCCAAATATTTATCTGATTCCATGTGTTGCCTTTTTACTCTGTGGGTATTGTCTTTTGATGCACAAAATTTTTAATTTTCATGAAATCCAATTTGTCTGTTTTTACTTTTGTTGCATGTGCTTTTGGTATCATATCCAAAAAATCATTGCCAAATCCAATGTCATGGAGTTTTGCCCCATATTTTCTTCTAAGAGATTTATTATTTCAGGTCTTACATTTAAGCCTTTGATCCAGTTTGTGTTAATTTTTGAATATGGTGTGAGGTAGGGATCCAAATTCATTCTCTTACATGTGGAGACTCAGTTTTCCCAGTACTATCTGTTGAAAAGACTGTACTTACACTGTTTTGGTTATTGTAGCTTTGTTGTAAGTTTTGAAATCAGGAAGTATTAGTCTTCCACCTTTGTTCTTCTTTTTCAAGGTTGTTTCGGCTATTTGGGATCACTTGAGATTCCATATGAATTTTAGGTTTTTCTATTTCTGTGTAAATGGCATTGAGATTTTCATAAGGATTGCATTGAATCTGTAGATTTCTTTGAGTAGTATTGACATCTTAACAACATTAATTCTTCCCATTATGAATGTGGGATATGTTTCCATTACTTATGTCTTTTTAAATTTTTTCAGTAGTGTTTTTTAGTTTTCATTGTATAAGTCTTTCACCTACTTGGTTAAGTTAATTCCCAAGTATTTTATTATTTTTGATGCTATTGTAAATGGAATTGTTTTTGTAACAAATCCTTTTCAGATTTATTCAAGATATATTTCTGGACTCTTGATTCTACTGCACTGATTTTTACATCTATCCTATGCCAGTACCACGATGTCTTGATTACTATAGCTTTGTAGTAACTTTTGAAATTGGGAAGCATGAGTATTCCAACTTTGTTTTCCTTTTTTTTTTGTTTGTAGATCAGTTTTAGGTTTGCAACAAAATTGAGAAGAAGGTACAGAGATTTCCCATATATCCCTTGTCCCCACACATTGTTGACACGAGTCACCAGAATGGTACATTTGTTACCAAGGATTAATCAGGATTGACATATCATAATCACCCAAAGTCCATAGTTTACTTTAGGGTTAACTCTTGGTGTTGTATATTCTATGGGTTTGGACAAATGTATGATGACATATATCCATCATTATAATATGCAGAGTATTTTCACTGCACTAAAAATCTCTGTGCTCTGTCTGTTTATGTCCCCTGCCCCTTGGCAACCACTGATCTTTTTACTCCATAAAAAGTAAACATATCCATAGTTTTGCCTTTTCCAGATGTTGTATAGTTGGAATCATACAGTATGTATACTTTTCAAATTGGCTTCTTCCACTTAGTAATATGCATTTGAGGTTTCTTCATGTCTTTTCATGGCTTGATAGCTGATTTATTGTTAGCACTGAATAATATTTCATTGTCTGGATGGACCACAGTTTATTTGTCCATTCACCTACTGATGGACATCTTGGTTGTTTCCAAGTTTTAGCAATTATGAATGAAGTTTCTGTAAACATCTGTGTGCAGGTTTTCTGTGGATATAGTTTTCAACTCTTTTGGGTAAACACCAAGGGATATGATTGCTAGATTGCATGGTAGTATATTTAGTTTTGTAAGAAACCATCAAAACCACTGCCTTCCAAAGTGGTTGTACCATTTCGCATTCCCAGCAATGCAATGTGTGAGACTTCCTGTTGCTCCATATTCCCACCAGTATTTGGTGTTGTCAGTGTTCCAGATTTTGGTCTTTCTAATATGTGTGTAGTGGTTTGTTTTCTCTTTTAAAGATTGGTTTGCCTATTTTGTGTCCTTTCCACTTTCATATGAATATTACGATAAGCTTATAAAAAATCAGCTGAGAATTTGGAAGGGATTGTGTTAAATCTCAGATTTAATTTGGGGAGTATTACCATCTTAATATTAAATCTTCTGAGAACATGGGATTTTTCCATTTGTTTAAATATTCTTTAATTTCTTTCAATAATGTGTTCTAATTTGTGGTGGACAGGTCTTACACTCCTCTTGTCAAATTTATTCCTGAATATAAATTATATAAGCATTTTATTTTTTGATGTTATTGTAATTGTGCTTTCATTTATAGAAATAACAATTGATTTTCTCATATATTGATCTTATATCCTACCAACTTGTTGAACTTGTTTATTAGTTCTACTAGATTTTTTTTTGTGTGGATTTCTTAGCATTTTATATACACAAGATCATATTGGCTACAAAGAGAGTTAGTTTTACTTTTTCCTTGACCAACCAACCTGGATACTTTCATTTCTTTTTATTGCCTAATTTATCTGGCTAGAACCTCCAGTACAATGTTGAATATAAATGGCAAAAGCAGACATCCTTGTCTTGTTCCAGATCTTAGAGCAAAAGGATTCAGTATCTCTTCATCAAGTATGATGTTAATTGTGGATTTTTTTCCCCCACAACTAAATGCCCCTTTTCAGGTTGAGGAAATTCCCTTCTATTCCTAGTTTGTTGAATTTTTTTAAATCATGAAAGGGTGTTGGATTTTGTTAAATGCTTTTTCTATGCCTATTGAGATAGTCATGTGTTTTTTTGTTTCTTATTTTATGAACATGCTATTTATCAGCATGTATTACATTTGATTTTCATGTTAAACCAGCTCTGAATTCCTAAGATAAATCCTAATTGGTAATGATGTGTGATACTTTTGTAATGTTGCTGGATTCCATTTGCTAACGTTTTTTTCTTTGAGGTTTTACACATTTATACTCATAATGGATCCTGGTCTATACTCTCCTTTTGTTTGATGTATTTGTCTGGTTTTGGTATCAAGGTAATACTAGCCTCATAGAATGAGTCAGGAAGTATTCTCTCCTCCTCTTTTCTGAAACAATTTGTAAAATATTAGTGCTAATTCTTCAAATGTTTAGTAGAGGGGTGCCTGGGTGGCTCAGTCAATTAAGCATCCTGCTCTTGATTTCGGCTCAGGTCATGATCTCAGGGTCGTGAGACTGAGCCCCATGTCGGGCTCTGCACTGAGGATGGAGACTGGTTAAGATTCTCTCTCCCTCCCCTCTGCCCCTTCCCCCACCGTACCCCACTTGCATGCATGTGCACATGCTCTCTCTCTCTTAAAAATGTTTTTAGTAGAATTTACAATGTAGCCACCTGGGACTGGGCTTTTCTTTATTTCTTTTGATTATTAATTCAGACTCTTGTGATGAATCTATTCAGATTTTTATTACCTCTTTTTTAAAATTTAAATTAATTAGCCCACATAATTTGTTTGTTTGTTTGTTTGTTTTTAGTTTTTGGTGTAGTACTCAATGATTTATTAGTTGGGTATAACATCCAGTGCTCATCATATCTCATGCCCTCCTTAACACCCATCACCCAGTTACCCCATCCCCCTACCCACCTCCCTTTCCGCAACCCTCCGTTTGTTTCCTGGAGAAAAGAGTCTCTCATGGTTTGGCTCCTTCTCTGATTTCTTCCCATTCAGTTTTTCCTCCCTTCCCCTATAATCCTCTGCTCTATTTCTTATCTTCCACATATGACTGAAACCATATGATATTGTCTTTCTCTGATTGACTTATTTCACTTAGCATAATTTCCTCCAGTTCCATCTATGTTGATGTAAATGGTAGGTATTCATCCTTTTTGATGGCTGAGTAATATTCCATTATATATATGAACCACATCTTCTTTATCCATTCATCTGCTGAAGAACATCTCAGCTACTTCCACAGTTTGGCATTGAATGTGTAGATTTCTCCTACAATCCTAGCAACAGCAATCAGACAAGAAAAGAAATAAAAGGTATTCAAATTGGCAAAGAAGAAGTCAAATTCTCTTTGCAGATGACATGATACTTTATGTGGAAAACCCAAAAGACTCCACACCCAAATTACTAGAACTCATACAGCAATTTAGTAATGTGGCAGGATACAAAAGTAATGCACAGAAATCAGTTGCTCTCCTATCCACTAACACTGTAACTGTAGAAAGAGAAATTAGGGAATCGATTCCATTTAAAATAGCACCAAAAACCATAAGATACCTTGGAATAAACCTAACCAAAGAGTTATAGGATCTATACTCTAGAAACTACAGAACACTTATGAAAGAAATTGAAGAAGACATAAAAAGATGGAAAAATGTTCCATGCTTATGGATCAGAAGAATAAACATTGTTAAAATGTCTGTGATGCCCAGAGCAATTTATACTTTCAATGCCATCCCGATCAAAATACCAATGGCATTTTTCAAAGTGCTGGAACAAACAATCTTAAAATTGGTATGGAACCTGAAAAGATCCTGAATTGCCAAGGAAATGTTAAAAAATAAGAACAAAGCTGGGGGCATCACGTTGCCTGATTTCAAGCTATATTACAAAGCTGTGATCACCAAGATGGCATTGTACTGGCACAAAAACAGACACATAGATCAATGGAACAGAATAGAGAGCCCAGATATGGACCCTCAACTCTGTGGTCAACTAGTCTTCAACAAAGCAGGAAAAAATATGCAATGGAAAAAAGTCTCTTCAATAAATGGTGCTGGAAAAATTGGACAGCTATATACAGAAGAATGCAACTCGACCATTCTCTTACACCATACACAAGGATAAACTAAAAAATGGATGAAGGACCTCAATGCGAGACAGGAATTCATCAAAATCCTAGAGGAGAACATAGGCAGCAACCTCTTTGACCTTGGCCGCAGCAACTCCTCTCAAGACATGTCTCCAAAGGCAAGGGAAATAAAAGAGAAAATGAACTTTTGGGACTTCATCAAGATAAAAACTTCTGCACAACAAAGGAAACAGTTAACAAAACAAAGAGGCAACCCACGGAATGGGAGAAGATATTTACATATGACATTACAGATAAAGGGCTGGTATCCAAGATCTATAAAGAACTTCTCAAACTCAACACCCAAAAAACAAATAATCAAGTCAAAAAATGAGCAGAAGACATGAACAGACACTTCTCCAAAGAAGACACATGAATGGCTAACAGACATATGAAAAAATGTTCAATATCATTAGCCATCAGGGAAATTCAAATCAAAACCACATTGAGATACCACCTTACACCAGTTAGAATGACAAAAACTGACAAGGCAAGAAACAACAAATGTTGGAGAGGATGTGGAGAAAGGAGAACCCTCTTACACTGGTGGTGGGAATGCAAGTTGGTATTGGTGATATTTTAAAACTTCCTTCTTTTACTGATTTCTAATTTAATTCCATTATAATCAGAGAGCATATTTTTATGATTTCCATCCTTTTAATTTATTGAGACTTGTTTTACAACCTAAAATAGGGCCTATCCTGGAGAATAATCTATGTGCACCTGAATAACCTATTTGCACCTGAAAAGAACATGTACTCTGCATCGTTGGGTGGAATGTTGTACAGATGTCTATTAGGTCTAGTTGGTTAATAGTGTCATTCAGTTTCTCCTATAGCCTTTCCCTTCTGCACAATTTTCCTGTAAATTATTGAATATAGGGTATTGAAGTCGCCAACTGTTGTTTTTAAAATTTTGTATTTCTCCTGTCAAATCTGTCAGTTTTTTCTTCATGTATTTCAGGACTCTATTGTTAGTGCATATGTGCTTACAATTGCTATGTGTTCCTGGTGGACCGAACTTAAAAAAAATTATTATAAGAATGTCCTTCATGTCTAGTAACAACTTTTGTCTTTTTTTTTTTTTTAAAGATTTTATTTATTTATTTGAGAGAGAGAGAGAGCGAGAGAGAGCACATGAGAGGGGGGAGGGTCAGAGGGAGAAGCAGACTCCCTGCTGAGCAGGGAGCCCGATGCGGGACTCGATCCGGGGACTCCAGGATCATGACCTGAGCCGAAGGCAGTCGCTTAACCAACTGAGCCACCCAGGCGCCCCCAACTTTTGTCTTAATGTCTATTTTGTCTGACATTACTATAGCTGGTCCACCTCTCTTTTGGTTTCTGTTATATGGCATATATTTTTCCATACTTATGTTCAACCTATTTGTGTCTTTGAATCTAAGGTGTGTCTCTTGTATATAGCATTTAATTGGAATACATCTTAAAAATCCATTTTGCCAATCTCTGCCTTATGATTAGTGTCCAATCCATATACATTTAATGTAACTACAAATAAGATAGGGTTTATGTCTGATATTTTGCAGTTTTCTATATCGTATGTCTTTGTTATTCTATTTGTCCATTACTCTCTCTCTTATGTTACATGAATGTTTCCTTTCATGCCATTTTATTTATTTTTCTTTATACCACTTTAATTACCTTTTTATTTTTTATTGCTTTGAATTATTTTTAAATTTATTAACAATATTATTATTAATATTGTTATTATATATAATTCTTGGTTGATGGTATTTTTCTTTCAGTGCTCTGAAGATGTCATACCACTTGCTGTCTTCTGGCCTCCATGGTTTCTGATGAGGAATTTTATTGAAGATTCCCTTTTCAGGATGAATTCCTTGTCTTTGGCTGATTTCAAGATTTTCTCTTGGTCTTTGCCTTTTGGCATTTTGTTAATGGTATGTCTAGGTTTGGATCTTTTTTAGTTTATCCTTTTTGGATGCATAATGTTTTTCATCAAATTTTTGGTTTTTATCCAATATACTTTCCCAAAATTCTTTGTGTAGCTTTCTCTTTCTCTATCTCTTCCCCTTATGCGACTTCCATTATGCACATTTTGGTATGATTGATGGTGTTTCAAAAATGTCTGAAGCTCTATTCATTTTTCTTCACTTGTTATCATTTTGTTCCACAGAACAGATAATTTTAATTGACCTATCTTTAGGTTTGTGGATCATTTCTTCTGTCAGACCAAATATTCTGTTGAGCCCCTTGAGTGATATTTTCATTTTAGTTATTATGTGTTTTTCTGCTTTGGAATTTCTACTTGATTCTTTTTAATAGTTTCTATGTCTTTATTGATATTCTTTCTCATGAAATATTGCTCCCATATTTTCCTTTAGATTTTTTAGACATGGTTTCTTCAGTTCTTTGAGCATACTTATAATAGATAATTTAAAGTTTTTTTTTTTTTTTTTTCCCAGTAAGTTCAATATCTAGGCTTCCTTTGATGCAACTTTTATTGCTTTTTTTCCCCCAGTGTTTAGGTCACACTTTTCTGTTTCTTTGCATATCTCATTATTTCTTTTGTTAAAAACTGCATATTTAAAATAATATAATGTAGCAATGTTGGAAATCAGATCCTCCCAGGGGTTGGTTTTTGTTGTTGTTTTTGTTAGTCTATTGGGTGGCTTTCCTGAACTAACTGTATAGAGTATTCATGTTTGTCCTGTGTGAGCATGGATGTCTCTGCTCTGTTAGCTTAGTGGTCATTAAATGATTGGACATAGATTTCCTTAACTGCTTTGAACCAAGAAATTTCTCAGTCTTTGTTGAGAAGCTGTGTGTGTGTGTGTGTGTGTGTGTGTGCGTGTGTGTGTGTGTGTGTGTGTTTGGGGTAAGTCTTTAAAGCCTTGGAAGACAGGTTGCAACTCTACCTTAGCTATCATTTACTGCTTGCAGACTTCAGGTCAGCCAGAGGTGGGAGATTAGAGTGCTGACAGGTCTTCCTTGGCAGGCACACGTCTCTGCATATGCATATGGTCTTCTTTATTTCCAGGTACTGCCATAGTTTCAAGGTCCCCAGTGGACATCTTACTCCTCAATTTTTTCTATTAAGTTTTTTGGTAAGCCTCTTGTTTTCCCCAACTGTTACCACTGCTTTAGGCAAAGGCAATGTTAAATGCCACTGATTATTATTATTATTTTTTTTTAGAGAAATTAAAGAATTTATTTATTTTTATTTTTATTATTATGTTATGTTAATCACCATACATTACATCATTAGTTTTTGATGTAGTGATCCACGACTCATTGTTTTCATAAAACACACACTGCTCCATGCAGTACGTGCCCTCCTTAATACCCATCACCAGGCTCTTTACAGAAGCTGTTTTATCCTGATCAGCCAGCCAGAAAGAAAATTACTCACTCTTTTCACTGTATTCTGGATGACTCAATGCTACTACAATCCATCTGATAGTTATGCATGCACAGATCACTTCTGTGATGGTGCTGAAGAGTAAATATTGTAAAAGCATACTACCAGCCATCTGAATTAAAAAGAAAAGAAACATTTCTCATATTAATTAACCATTTAAAAATTATACAAGAACAATCTTAGTAAGAGGGAATAAATACCATTCATCATATCAGTCTCACACAACCATGATTATTTTTGTGTATTTTTCATAAGAACAAAATACGTTTTAAATTTATCAAGTGCTTATATATGTACCTTGCATTCTGTTAAGTGCTACTTCTAGTGACAACCCTACAAGTTGGATACTTTTATTTCTCTTCTACACGTGACAAGACTGAAAAGCAGAGAGCTTACCTTAGTACCGTGGGCTGGGTGGAATTCTTCAGGGTTTGGCACTGAATGCTCATCTTTTCTCTCTTTACACTTTCTCTTTTGGTAAGACTGATTGCATGATTTGTGTCTTATGCTTTTCCATTTAGTGCACATATAATTTGCATGTTCTATTTTCTTTTGACTCTTGTTTCGTAGGCATTATTACATGTATTAAGTGGTCCATTCTCCCTCCCTTCCCACATTTCTACCATGGCCTGAAGTAGGAGTTTCTGCTTTAAGAGTGGCTTCTAGTGTGTCTCAATGCCCCTTACTTAAAATTCCCCATTTGAGAAGCAGAGATTTATCTAATTGGTGATTTCACCCTTTCTGGGTTCTTTTTTCAGAATCGTTTGTCTTTATGACCCCATTTCTGAGAATTGTCAGGTCCCAACACAGGGAGACCTACCATTTATTTGTAACTAGGTAGATAAGTTTAATTCATGGAAGGAGGTATCAACAGGCTCATTTGGTCAAAGATTTAAAACTTGTTCTCCAACTATAATAATCACAATAAAGCTGATAGTTTCATCTACATCTGCTTGATTCTTGTATCTTATCTCAGCTGGCTCGGAACATGAAAGGAGAAAAAGGGGTGGCTATTTACTGGCCTGCTATACTGGTTTCCCAGGGCTGCTGTAATAAAGTATTGCATCTGCGTGGCTTAACGCAACTGAAATTTATTGTCTCACAGTTCTGGAGGGTAAAAGTCCAAAAAGAATGCATTGGCATTGGCAAGAGAATTCTCCTTCCAAAGTCTTTAGGGGAGGATTCTTCCTTGCCTCTTTCAGCTTCTGGTAGCCTCAAGTGTTCTTGGCTTGTAACAGCATAACTACAACCTCTGCCACCATGTTTATATGGCCATCTTCCTTCCATGTCTGTGTCCAGATTTCTTTCTTCTTATAAGGACACTAGTTATACTGGATCAATGGCCCACCCTACTCTTATATGACCTCATCTGAACTAATTACATCTGCAAAGACCCTGTTCTCAAATACTGTCACTTTCTGAGGTACTGTGGGTTAGGACATATCTTTTTTGGGGACACAATTCAACTCATAACAGTCTGTCTCTGCCCTGCCTCTAAGTTCATGTCCTTCCCATGTACAAAATATATCCACCTGATCCTGATATCTCCAAAAGTTTTGACCCATTTTGACATCAATGCCAATGACCTGAATGTCATCAGATCAAAAAACTCCAAATCTCATCATCTAAATTATCTTAATTAGTTATGGATGAGATTCAAAGTATTGTTCATTTCAGGGTAAAATTCTTCTCCATCTGTGGACCTGTGAAACCAGGAAACAAGCTATCTACTTCTAAGACATAACTGGTGGGACAGGCATAGGATAGATATTCCCATTCCAAAAGGGAGATATAAGGAGGAAAAAAGGGGTCATGGGCCCCAAGCAAGCCCAAAACCCAACAGGGCAATTGTTTAGATTTCAAGGCTTGATAATAATCCTGTGTGGTACCATGCTCAGGGCCTGCTGAGGAGGTAGCCTCACCCTTGCTGTGGTCCCTCTCTTTAGGCTATTCTTATCTCAGCCTGGAGCATATTAAAGATGTAGTATTTGTGACTTGAAATATGTTTCTTTTTCTTATTTAATTTTTGGTTTTCTTTTTTATTTATTATTTTATTTTTTCAAAAGATTTTATTTATTTATTTGAGAGAGAGAGAGCACAAGTGAGGGGAGGGGCAGAGGGAGAAGGAGAAGCAGACTCCCCACTGAGCAGGGAGCCCAGGACCCTGGGATCATGACCCCAGCCAAGCAAAGGCAGACACTTAACAGATGTGCCTGGATGGCTACCCCTCTTGGTTTTCTTTTTTTGCTTTTGTAACTGATGTACTAATTCTATACTTTATGCCATTGTCCAGTGGTTTTTATGCTTATTATCTATTTATTTTTTATGCTCATTCATTTAATCTGTGATTTCTTTTTACACATTGGGCAAGTAGAGCCCATTACTATTTTCTTTGAAATAGAGAGCTCACTGATTTAATGTTACTTTATTAAATTTCACCTTTTCCATATTGACTGGTAAACTGATCTCCCATAAAATAATATTTTTTTGCCTATAGTAGGATTTATTTCTCAACTCTCTGTTCTTTGATCAATTTTTCTTTTAGTGTATAAATACTATGCCATTTTTATTATAATAGTCTACTCATATATTTTAATATCTGGTGCAGCAAGTTGTCTGGCCCACCTCAACCATTATGTGGCTTCCAGACTTTCTTGGCACTTTTCACACAATCTTTTTTTCCCATCCATACACATTTTACAGTAGTTTTATTGCATTCCCTCCCAAACCTTTTTGGGATTCTAAACGGAATTGCATCACATTTATGTATTAATTTGCAGAATCTTGCAATTTTATGATATTGTGAATTTGCATTCAAGAATGTTTCTCAAAGTATTCAGTTCCTTTTTACAGCCCTCATTATGTTTTTATAGCTTTGTTGTTATTTTGATTGGGTTATTTATTGTTTTTTTCTACTTCAATATCTAAGTGGTGATTTCTAGTATAAAGAAAATGTATTGGAAGCCTGGATGGCTCAGATGGTTACGGGTATGACTCTTGATTTCGGCTCAGGTCATGATTTCAGGGCCGTGAGATCAAGCCCCACTTCGGGCTCTGCACTGGGCCTGGAGTCTGCTTAAGATTCTCTCTCTCCCCCTCCCTCTCTAAAAAAAAATGTTTTAATTGTCTATGTTTTTCTTTTACCCAGATACTTTCCTACTGTTTTGTTTCAGTAGTTTTTTAGCTGAGTCTTTGGAGTTTTCTAGGTATCCCATCACTTTATCTTCACATAATGATAGCTCTGATCTCTCTCTGAGGTTTCTAGTGTTTCTTTAGTTGGACTAAAAGTGATTTTTAAATATTCCCATGACAAAAATTTGGAGGAGATAGAGTTTGCTTTTATATTTCTATGCCAAAGATGGTGGTCAAATTTCATTGTTTTTCCATACCTTGCCCACTGCAACATACATCACTTACCATAGTTTTTTCATTTATATCTAAAATTTGGATCCAGTTGTTATTAAACTTGGTACTTACATGTGTCCAAATGTATTCGTTGGTGTCTGCATGATACGTGAAACATGCAATGCTTAATATTATTGTACCAACTATAGAAAAGCAGACACTTAAGATGTTCATAACAAGGCTATAAATAAGCTGCAAAAGACAAACAAAGAAAACTGGTCATGGGCAGTATAAACAGGGTTTGATGAAGCAATCAGTCTGTTGTCCACTCTAGAACATTCAAATTGGAAATTTTTTTATCTGATTCTCTGGAATCTTACTGAGGTTGATATCAGGACTCTGCTTCAAATTTGTCTGGAACCCAACAAGATAAAAAAGTTTTTTCAGATGAGGTGTTTATTTATTCAACAAATAATTAAACAGTGCCTGCAACATGCTAAATGTTGTGCTAGGGATAAACTCAGGCTTCTGCTCAAGCATCTCACAATCAAATGGGGGAGACAAGATGACAAACAGTTTCATTTAACAAAATTTCATAAACATCATGCTATGAATAAGCCTCAGGTCCAGGATTTGCCAATGTCATTCCTACCCCAGTAAGGTCACCTTACTACTTAATACCTTTCCATAGTTCCCAACTTCCCTCAAGATAGCATCCACTCTCTTTAGAATGGCACTGTGGACCTTGCATGACCAGTGAAGAGAAACTCTTCCCCTTTGAGAAGGGGCTCCAGGATTTTGTATATATGCATAAGGAATAGTTACATTTTAAAGAGGATTTTTTTTTTTTTAAATAATGGGAAGAAGGAGGTGATTTGATGCTGGTCAACCAAAGAAAGAACTTAAGTAGGCACACTAATTTTTGATTGTCCAGCAGGCAGCCCCTTTTCATTCCAGGTGCTCTCCTCACTGGTTTAGTCTTTTTTTTTTTTTAATTTAAATTCAATTAGCCAACATATAGTACATCATTAGTTTTTGATGTAGTGTTCAAAGATTCATTATTTGCATATAACACCCAGTGCTCATCAAATCAAGTTTAGTCTTTATGAAAGAACTTTATCAGACTTTACCTCGACAGCCAGAAGAGAAAGGACCTACCTCCCTTTCTTCAATCTGTAGGAGGCAGATCCAGGGCATTGCCAGTGAAATGCTCCTCCTAAGTGTTGTGAATCTTGAGCAAGTAACTTAAAGATGAACAAAAGACTGGAATTCATTCCTAGAACTGGCAGCTGGGATGTCATGCAGTGGGGGCAATGGGACCGTTGGGTGCTAGACAGAAGGTATGATGTCTAGTGAAGGTAACAATATGGCCAGATTCTCCTTGCTAAAAAAAACATAGCTATTGCACTTCTGGACTTTCTGTTTCTGCTTCTGAAACTTTCTCAGATCCTATGTATTTTCTAAGCTGGGTCCTTCACATCCTAGATGCTATGACCCTGGCTTCTTTCCAGGAGATCCTATCTTCCCTTGATATAGCCAGATTCAGTTCACAGTGGTGGACAAAATTGAGAAAATGTATTATGGAAGAAAGAACAGCGTATCCGAAATTTCAGAAGCATGGGAAAGCGAGTCTTCAGGAAAATGAAGCTTTCGGTGTGGCTGGAACACAGGGCATGAAGGGGAGTTGGATAAAATGTGGCTGGAGAAGTGGGCAGAGGATGGATTATGAGGAATCTAGTATGCTGTGCTAAGGATTTCAATTTTATCTTTTTGAAGTGTAGAGCTATACTGCTGAAGGTGTTGGCTAGAAAGACTCTTCCTTAGTACAAAGACAGGTTGTGGTACGCTCCAGCAAACACACTTACAATGTCTCTGCATACCCTATGACCATTTATGAGGTCAGAGAGGCTTATGAACCAGGATCACCTATAGAAAGACATTTATTTTCCAAAAAAATCCTAATCAAACATTTTTTTTCATTTTTTAAATTTAAATTCAATTGGCCAACATATCATACATCATTAGTTTCAGATGTAGAGTTCAGTAATTCATCAGTTGTATATAACAGTGTTTATCACATCATGTGCCCTCCTTAATGCCCATCACCAATTACCCCGTTCCCCCCACCCACCTCCCCTCCAGTGACCCTTAGTTTGTTTCCTATAGTTACGAGTCTCTCATGATTTGTCTCCCTTTTTGATGACTTCCCATTCAGTTTTCCCTCCCCTCCCCTCCCCTATGATCCTCTGTGCTGTTCCTTATATTCCACATATAAGTCAAGCGTTTGAAGTAAATATACAATGTTATTATTTTTGAAGCGTTCTGCTTTTGTCATGAGAGTGTGAGGAACTCCATGGATAAACTCAGCCAAATTTGTGAAAATTACTAAAAAAAAACCCCAACATTTAAAATTTCTGGAAACAGTCCTAATGGCCTATGACAAATGAAGAAACATTTATTCAAGAAATCTACTAAAGCTCCGTCAAAACTGTAGGAGTCTGTGGTATCTGAACCAAGATCCACACCCATTTGTCCCCTTCCCAGTGTGCAAGACCAGTCTGGGCTGATGCGGGATCCTTCCCCATCAGATTCTGCTCAGAGAATTAGCTAGTGCTATCTCCCTTGGAAGAGCAGGTCATCTAATGAGCATTTCTAATCCTGCTTCCAGCTACTTGCAACTGAGGCTAAGTTGCAGTGAGTGCAGCCAAGCGAGGGGGACTCTCTTCTTTTGCCTAGCCCCCACTTGTGGGATGAGGGCCTGATCTTGGTTGCAGTGCCAGTGAAAGTACTAGAGGCCCTGATCACCCCTGCCCTTTTTTATGGGGTAGGGGTTCTATATCATGAGAGGCAAACAGAGACCTGTGGCAGCTCCAAGCCCTCAGCTATTAAAGTAGGGGTGTCACACAGACAGAAGCACTCCATTGTCCCTGTACCATCCCCCCCGCCCCCCACCATCCTAGCACCAGAGCTCTGGCTCAGAGAAATTTTCTGGGGGAGAAGTAGACATCTTGGGGTGACTGTGGGTATACCTAAAAGGTATACCTGTGCACCTGCCCCTGAGGAGCAATTTAACACAGAGGGGGAGAAATAGACCTCACTAAATTATTTCAGCCAGCCTTTTTTAAAAAAATCAAATAACAATAACAAACCCTACGGATGCCTGGGTGGCTTAGCCGGTTAAGAGGTTAAGCCTCTGCCTTCGGCTCAGGTCATGATCCCAGGGTCCTGGGATCCAGTCCCATATTGGGCTTCCTGCTTAGTGGGGAGCCTGCTTCTCCCTCTCCCGCTCCCCCTGCTCTCTCTCTCTCTCAAATAAATAAATAAAATCTTAAAAAAAAACAACAACAACAAGCCCTAGGGTTGAGAACTAGTGCCCAGAATTGCTACAGTATATTATCTAAAATGCCTAGTTTCCAACAACCAAAAATTTATGAGACAGGCAAAGAAACAGAAGTGTATATACAGCTATACAATTTGACCTATACACCAGAAAAAAAAGCAGGTAACAGAAATTGTGAGAGTGGCCAGATGTACTCCTTATTAGACAAAGATTTCAAAGTAGTCATTATAAAGACGGCCAGAGAACTAAAGTAAATGATTAAACAAGTAAAGGAAGGTCGGCTGACAATGTTAATGCTGACTATGGACAAAATTGTTAGATATGGCAACAAGTTAGATAACCCACATGAAATGGACAAATTCCTAGCAGGGTAAACTATTGCAACTGACCCAAGAAGAAATAGAAAATCTGAATAGATCTATAATAAGTTAAGAGATTTGAATTAATAATAAAAAACCTTCCGTGAAGAAAAAGCCCAGTTCCAGGGGCACCTGGGTGGCTCAGTTGGGTAAGCATCTGCCTTCGGCTTAGGTCATGATCTTAGGGTCCTGGAATAGAGACCTGCATTGGACTCCCTGCTCAGTGGGGAGTCTGCTTCTCCCTCTCCCTCTGCCTCTCCCCTCACTCGTGCTCTCTCTCTCTCAAATAAATAAATAAAATCTCGAAAAAAAGAAAAAGAAAAAGCCCAGTTCCAGATGACTTCAATGGTCTCTTCTACCATATATCTAAAGAAGAATTAATATCAATTCTTCACAAACTCTTCCAAAAATAGAATAGGAGGGGACACTTCCTAACTCATTCTATGAGGCCACTATTACCCTGATACCATAACCAGACCAAGGCATCACAACAGCAACAACAAAACTATACACCAATATCTCTTATGAACATGGATGCAAAAACCTTCAACAAAATGCTAACAAACCTAATCCAGCAACATATAAAAAACATTATACACCACAACCAAATGGGATTTATTCCACCAATGCAAGGCCGGTTTAATTTCCAAAAATCAATTAATGTAATACACCATAATAAAATAAAAAGCAACTCATGATCATCTCAATAGATGCAGAAAAAGCATTTGACAAAAATCCAAGACACTTTCATGATTAAACACTCAAGAAACTAGAATAGGTGGCATCTTCCTCAACCTGGGAAGGGTATCTATGAAAAACCCATAGCAAACATACTTATTGGCTTGCTTACTTACTGCATACTCACTGAAAGCTTTCCTCCTAAGATCAGAAAAAACCAAGAATGTTTGCTCTCATAACTTCTACTCAGCATTCTATTAGTGTTTCTAGCCAGGGCAGTTAGACAATAAAAAGAAACAAAAGTCATCCAGATTGGTCAAGGATCTATTCACAGATTACATGTTCTTCTATACAGAATATCCTAAGGAATACACTGGGAACTATTAGAACTAATAAATGACTTCAACAAAATGACAAGATTGATGTACAAAAATCAATGGTATTCCTTTACACTGGAAATGAACCATCTGAAGATACAATTAAGAAAACAATTCCATTTACAATAGCATCAAAAAGAATAAAATATTTAGGAATAAATTTAATAAAAGAAGTCCAAAACTTATACCCTGAAAACTAAAAAACATTTGTGAAAGAGTAATGAAAAAATATCCATGTTCGTATGGATGTGAAGATTTAATACTGTTAAGATCAATACTCCCCAAATTGACTTGCAATTCAGTGTGATCCCTCTCAGAATCCCAGCTGTTTTTCCTTACAGAAATTGATAAGCTGATCCTAAAATTCATAGGCATTGAAAGAGACTCAGAATAGTAAATGAAAATCTTGAAAAAGAAGAGCAAAAATTGAAGGACTCCACTTTCTGATTTCAAAATGTACTACAAAGTAATCAAAACTTTGTGGTACTGGTGTTAAGAATAGACATTTAGATCAACGAAATAGAATTCCAAGTCCAAAAACAAACTCACAAGGGTGCCAAGACAATGTAATGGGGGAGAAATAGTCTTCTCAAAAATGTTGCTGGGACAACTGGATATTCACATGCAAAAAATGAAATAGAGCCCTTACATTACATCATCAACAAAAATTAACTCAAAATGGATCAAAGACCTAAATATAAGAACTAAAACTATAAAATGCCTATAAGAAAACAGGCATTAATCTTCGTGTCTTTGGTTTTTGCAATGGACTCTTAAACATGACATCAAAAGCAAGAACATCAAAAGAAAAATAGATAAGTTAGAGCTTCAACAAAATTAAAGCTTCTGGGCTTCAAAGGACACTATTCAGAAAGTGAAAATACAATCCACAGAATGGAAAAACATTTGCAAATCATATATCTGATAAGGGCTTGTATCAAGAATACATAAAAACTCATGACTGAATAATAAAAAAAGGCTAATAACTAATTTTAAGACAGGTAAAAGATTTGAACAGACATTTCTCCAAAGAAGACAAGCAAATGGCCAATGGCATATGAAAAGATGCATGATGTCAGTAGTCATCAGGGCTATGCATATCCATACCACAGTGGGATGCTACTTCCGACCCACTAGGATGGCTATCATCAGAGGTCAGGTAATAATAAGTGTTGGTGAGGATATGGAGAAATAGAAAGCCTCACACACCGCTGGTGGGAATACAAAATGGTGTAGTCACTTTGAAAACATAGTTTGTCATTTCCTCCAATGGTTGAACAGAGTTACCATACAACTCTGTAATTCCACTCCTACTTATATACTACAAAGAATTAAAAAAACATATGTTCAAATAAAATGTTGCATACAAGTGTTTATAACAGCACTATTCATGATGGCTAAAGGTGGAATCAACTCAAATGCTCATCACTGATGAATGGATAAACAAAATGTAGCATAGCTGTACCATGGAATATTATTTAGCCATAGAAAGGCTGAAGTTCTGATATAATACACTACAATATGGATGAACCTTGAAAACATTATGCTAAGTGAAAGAAGCCATTCATAAAAAAATTACATATTATATGATTGCCTTTTTTATGATTGCTTTTAAAATAAAATGTCCAGAATAGGCAAATCTACAGTGACAGAACATAGATAAGTGGTTTCCTTGGGCTGGGGAGAATGGGGGAGTGTGGTATGGGGAGCAGTAGCTAAATGGTGCATGGTTACTTCTTGGGGTATTGAAAATGTTCTAAAATTGACTGTGGTGATAGTCGCACATATCCATGAATACACTAAAAAAAAACCTGAATTGTACACTTAAAAAAACCAGAATTGATTAAGATGGTATATATTTACCTAGGCAGCTACAGATTTTTCCAGGTTAAGATGAAAATAAATAGGTATGTTTTCAGAAAATAAACGTTGTTGAATTCAAATATCTGGACCTGAATAAGGGGGCCACGTAATGCATTTCATTTTTAAAAAATAATTTTAAAAGTGTTCATGCAGAAGACATATACCCTACCTTCTTTTTTCTGCTTTAAATCAGCGGTCTCCTCACCAGAACATGCCGACGTGCTTTCACTCTATGGCTTTTCCAATGGCTGATCCCTTTGCTGGGAATCCTGTTCCATCTGCTATCTGCATGGCTAACTTTCTCCCTCTGGCTTTGTTCCAATGCCTCCTACTTAATAAGTCTTACTTGGATAATCTTACTTAAACAGCCCCAGTGGCAGCCCCTTTCATCTTTTCTTTTTTCCCATGTGGGTTATCACCTTGTAAAGCATGCTGTCTTATTTCCTTATTTGTCATGTTTATTGTCTTTATTCCCCTATTAGGATATAAGCTTCACGAGGGTAATCAATCTTTGTCTGTGTGTTCACTGATACATTCTACACACCCAGAATGTGCCTGAAACTCAGAAAATATTTTTGATTGAATTATTGGAATTTGAGCACCCTATACTAGGTGTGTTAGGTACGTTATGGTACCTAAGTATAACAGAATATTGTGTTGCCACTAGAACATTTTTTCCAAAGCATTTTTTTCATGACTCGATAAATAATTATTTGATTTCTCCTTGTGAAGTTGAGCCACATTAGCTTGGGAAATTCCTTGACAATATCCCTGAGGTAGATGAGCCTGTGTTTCTGTGAGGAATGATGTACTTATATCCCCGGGGAAAAAGCAATACCAGGTAACATTTGGGTCACATGTACACCCTGGAAATGCGTTGAAAAGCTTAGCAAAACCATAGGCTAAAAACCAATGTTAACAGTGGTAGATATTTAAAAAAAAGGTAGAAAAACTTAATGCCTAAAGTTATAGCCACCAAGCTGCTGCTGAGCAAAATAGCCTCTTGTGTCTCTTTGACCCCATCCTTTTGGGAGGTGGGCGGAAAGTAGGCAGACCTTTCACTGAATTATGAAACCGTATTTCTTCAGTTTCTTTCACCAGTCCCTGAAAGCCACCTTGTCTTCCTCGGTAGGTTTTGGTTAGCGGAGTTAACATTTATTGAGTGCTCACTGTCTGCCAGGGGCTGCTGCTTATTTGCTCACTTAATCCTCCTCACAATTGGTGGAGGTCGGGGGAAGGAGGAGCCATGTGTTTTTCAAATGAGGAGAGAAGCACAGAGCAAAAAAGTTAACTTGCCCGAGGTTCACCCAGTTAGTAGTAGGGTGGTCAGAATTTGAATTCAGGCAATGGACGTCTAGAATGGTGATCCTCACCACAGTGGGAGAAGTTCTAAAATAAAATGTGACTCCTCTGCTGGATGTATTTTAGTAATACCTGATCTGTATTCCCATGATATTCTCTAGCCCTGGGTTTGCTGAAGGCAATTCTCTTTTCACACATTATTTTGTCTTATGCCGTTCCTAATGAAACACTGATATACTAAGCTTGCTCCACCTACCTTTCCTCCCTTCTCAGGTCTGACTCTCAGGTCAGTTTTATTTGGTTATATATACCCCTTTAGATAGTTGAGATGATTTATTCCATCAAAATCCTCACATCTGACACCTTATAAACCTTGTTCTTCACACTGCATCCTCCACAACACCCATACTTAAAATATGCATTGGAGTGTATCCTTGTAAAAATTAAATGACTTCTTTCCTATCCAAATATTTGGAAAAGTTTTATCCCCCCAAAAAAGCTGGCTCAGAAGTAATATTTTCTTCTCTTCAGTTTATGCCAGGCAATCTTTTTATCTTCGGCATTGCTCCAAACCATTTCAACATACCTTGTACTTTGTGGGATGCTTCTGTGCTCTTATGCTGGTGGATCCCGAGGAGATGAACTGGGGATAGAAACAGTCACTTGTAAACACCCACTCCTGTTGATAGTCCCCTAAACAAGTACTTTTGCAATGCCAATGACATTCGTGAGATCTAAAGCATCACAGAATTCTCAGAAGAAAAAGGTTTTAATTACTTCAGTTCTGTGATGCAACCACTAGTAGACGCTCTAGAAAATGGATTCACTATTTCTCTGTTATAGGTGATACAGAGATGAGAAAACATTTTTAACCTCTTTGGTCGTTAAGGAGCTTTCGTGTTGGTGAGGGGACTTAGCAATCTCACAATGACTTTATGAGGAATGAGCAGTAGGTAGTTCACTTCTTTGGGCTGTCATTTATTAAGCTCATGATATAAATTATTAGTAAGTAATCTTACTTAGTAAGATTAATTACTAATTAATGATTAGTAAGTAAGTAAGTAACCACTGGCCAGTGGGGCGGCTCTCACTTGCAAGAACTTTACTCCCTAATGCTGTAAAAGGAAGATTTCATCCATAGGAAATAGTTTCAGAAAGCATTTGATCCGAAGAGTGACAGGTTGTCTTCCACAAACATTATGTCCTGAGTGCTAACATCTTCTGCTGGTCGCAGTTGAAAGAATTGTTGTTTCTGATATATCAGGAATTCAGTCATTTTCTCCAGTGGTATACCTTATGCCTGCCTTCCATCTGCCCATAGCACTAACAAAAGATGACTCATCTGAAGGGGACTGGGAATCTTGCAGTCCAGGAAAATGAGTTCCTGTCCTGGAAGCAAAAGCAGCTTAGCCTGACACTTTACTTCTGGATCACTCTGTAGAAGTTACATACATTTTCTAAGTCTTGGTTTCCTAATCTGTAAAATGGGGATCAATAATAGCAATCATGGAGTTGCTGTGACAATTGTATAAAACAGACCTGAAGCGCTTTTGGAAGGTGCCCAATACACCCTAGTATGAAATTGAATAATTACTAGTTGTGGTTACTTTCTGCTGTGAGCTTCTTTTCTATATCTTGGACCTAGGATCCTTTCTGGGGGCCTTGTAATGGGTGATTCATTGTACTCTTTCAGCTTAAAGCATTTCTCTTTATGACCTACAATTCTTTCCCGAAGTTTCTTAGTGTTGGTAAAAGCCCTCAACTTGAGGACTCACGCTGTAGGAAAGCCTCTAAGGAAATGTCTCCCATCCAGAGCACTTATTACTATGTGTCAGAGCCCTTTCACAAAAAGTTATTACATTCAAATCTTCTCTCCCTGAAGCCCCGTTTTTGGTTGAGGAGTGCAAAAGGGTGGGTAAGGAGCTCATAAAACCCTTTCTCCTCCAAGGGGAAATTTGGCTTTGGGTTAACTTTCTTGCTCTGTTCAGTTGGACACTTGATACAATTGGAGTATCAATTGTGTTACTACATCATGTTGCTTATGAATATAATGACCCCTGATGGATAATTTGCTTCTGGATTGGATGTAACTGTGAGCAGATAATAACTTGTGGGAAGCCATGGCTTTGGGCTTCCCTGAGTGTAGTGCCTTATAATTGGGCATGTCCCTATTGGGCACCTCAGCAACTATGCCTATGGAATTATTACAATATCCTAACTCGAAATACCCACTTTAGAAATCTTGGTTTCATTTCCCCAAATTCCTGTTTGCCCTTCTATGTCTTTTCTTTTGTCTTTCCTTATGTAACCTCTCTAAAAGTCACTACTATAGCCCCAGACATTAAGCTTAGTCAGGCCTTTGGATTTTCACTCTGGAAAAAAAAAAAAAAAAGAAAAAAGAAAAAAAAGCCTTGTAGTTATCTAGATAGCCACTCTCTTTATTGCTCTTCAAGCTCTCAAAAATCTCTTCTGCATGCACACCTCACTTTCTCAAGGAACTCATCAAAACATGCAACAAACATAAAAAGACTTTTCCTAAGTATATGCTCTCCACCCCCACCCACCATTTTGTTAAGGCTGTTTCCATAGCAAAATGAGCTCCATAGAGTCAGACACTGGGTCTTTGCCCACTGCTTGATCTCTTGAGTAATTTACTGGCCAAATTAGAAAAAAAATAAATTAAAATCAATAGCACCATGGTTTACTTACAAATGGCAATGACCAAAATATGTAAATTAGTGTAACCATGACAGGGATATAACCAGTATGTTTTCTGTCCTCTTCTTTGAGAAATAATGCAAAACAGAGAAACCCCAATGCACTGTAAATCAGGCCATTCATGATTTGCACAGCCTGTGAGAAGAGAGAGCCATCATTATTACTCAAGTAAAATCTACTATGGATGATTACAATATGGAGACTGAAACATACGGCAATATCCAGCTTATCCTGGTATTTCTGAAATAGCAATGAAAGAACTACATGTCGGGGAAGAACCAAGATGGATAAAGAGAGGGCAACCACAAATGGATGGTGAGGTCTCCACATTTATTTAAACAGGGAATATGTGCTTTTGTTTCATGGGCAGCTTCAGAGATATTTAATATCTAATTTTCTAGTTGGCTCTGGTTAAATAAAAAGCAGAGGCCTATTTGTCTGGCTCAGGAGGACACATGACCCGAAGGAGGGCTATTGATCTTGAGGATCACTCAGGCTCTGTCTTGACATCCCTCTCTTTTGTACCGTTGGATCTGTGAGATCAACTCTGGCTGGCAGGTGAGTTCTTGTTTTCTACCACTAACCCAAAAAGGTAATTTTGGACCTTGCCTTCATTCTTCATCTTCTCTTGTCTGAGAGTTGAGCAGTCTGAGAGACTGCTCTGCCCAGTCTCATTCTCTGTGCTGACTTTTGTAACTATACTCTGGACCAGAGCCCTAGGCTTTGCTCAAAAAAGCATGAAGGTAGACTCTCCAATGACCCCTGACTCTATAATTCTTATGTGGAGTATTCTCAGGGGACTTGTGTGGAGTCAGGCCTTATTCTCCAGATAGAGTAGAGCCACGAACACATACCAGTGACAAGGGTGCCTGCAACTACCGAAGCAGGCAGGAGAAAGTCAGTCTTTTGTTCTAGCTAGGCCTTCACCTGATTGGATGAGGCACATCCACACTATGGAAGGCAATGTGCCTTACTCAAAGTTCACTAATTTAAATGTTAATCTCCTCTAAAAACATCTTCACAGGAGGGGGTGGGGAGATGGGCAAAATGGACCAAAGGGAAGGGGAGATAAAGGCTTCCAGTTATGGATGAATAAGTCACCGGAATAAAAGGTACAGCATAGGGAATACAGTCAATGGTATTATAACAGTGTTGCATGGTGACAGGGGGTAGCTCCATTTGCAGTGAGAATAGCATAAAGTCTAGACTTGTCCAGTCACTATGTTGAATACTTGAGACTAATGTAGCATTGTGTGTCAACTGTACTTCAATAAAAATAAATAAATAAAAAAAATAAAGTATTGTATGGTGACTAACATAACATAATAAATGAAATTTAAAAAAAAAATAAAGACACATTCACAAAAACACCCCAAATAATGTGACCAATTATCTGGGCACCTTGTGGCCCAAGTAAGTTGACACATAAAATTAATTGTCACAGAAAGTCAAGAAGTGGCTATTGGGTGATGAGACTCCTCTCCCTTGAAGTTTACACTGAGACAACAAAAAAGCATGCATTTATTGGTTACTCATGACTTGATCTGGCACATGGGGAATGGCCATTTGGGATGGGATCAAATGAACTTGCCCACTATTGTCATGCTCTTCAGAATCAACTCCTTTCTGGGCCATGAATCCACTGACTTACTCTGAGTTCAGTGGAGGACTCAGGAGGGTTTAGTAGGAGGAACTCAGTAGAAGATCCTAAACCCTTCATCCTCTCTGAGGTGGTGGATCTTACGGGTAGGCCAGTGGATGGTCTGTGACAGGCCTACCCCTTCTCACAGACATTGCCATGACTGCTGTCCAGGCCAGAAAAAGAGACAAAGAGCAAGCAATCAGCTGTAAAACACCATGGTGATGGGGGATGAGGTAGAGAAAGCCCAGTGTCCTGCCCCTGCTATACATGTGGCTTTGCCGCATGAAGTTGTGCCTTGCATTCTAGCAATAGGCCAAGTAGCCACCAGCCAGCTGGAGATAATCATAGATTTGTTATATTGGGAATTTTCCAAGGACAAGTTTTAATTTTGCTGGCTTATCCCGAAGTGTGCTTCGAGCCCCCCAAAATATTAGTGGTTAATACAAAAGGATACAGCATTCTAAGGTTTAGGAGAGGTGAGAGGGAGAACATTGATATGGAATATGACCTCAGAGCTAAATATAGGGGGAGCATGTTTTGAGCCCAGTGTTATCAAGTGGCCATTGGCCACAGAGCCCCAGTGTCTCCGGCCCCTTCTGGTTTTGGCTCCATTGCCTGAGCCTGACCATCTCATTTATGATCTATAAGCTTGTTTCAAACTGTTTACAAACAAAGGCAGAAAATGGACCTTCTCATTGCTTATGAGATTCATAACCAGTCTCAGAGTGTATTTGTTAAAATCCTGGGTAGGTTGTGATGCTATTGAACTATTCAGAAACAGTTTGTGGATCCATAATTTGTGTCCAATTAGCTATGGCCTCAGAATGCTTTAATCAACTTTACTTCCTCGGGGGAGTTCACTGTAGATGTGGCTAATGTCTTCCCTTTTATGTTAAGAAGATGCAATACTCATCATTTATTAACCTAAACAGCACTTAGTTCTTACCCCCAATGCTCTGGTCTCCAATTTTAGGGTATAGCTTCGTGGCATTTTAATTAAGGTATGGTATAGAAATTGTAGAGAATGAATGGACTCCTTTTCTGCAGAGAAATACAGAGAAAAGGTGAACTAATTATTTTTGAGATAAGACACTTAATATTGCAGCCTCTGGTTTTCCACTACTTTCCTTGAAAGAAGATTTGAGTCAACTCACTGATAACTTTCTGTCAAAAACCAAGAACTACTTCTCAGGTTTTATGTTGCCATCATGGTCTTTAAATGAGACTGAGTAGTTATCTTTTGATATAAGTGCCCCAGTCTCATTATTTTCAACTTTTTAAAGAATTACCTCCTCCTATAAATCCCTAGGGTCACCCAAGTTTGGGATCCTGGTTGCCATGTTTGGTCTTCACAAGAATATCTCTCAATCTAGCCACAGTTGCTTGGATAAGTTGTGGGCATCTTATTGTAATTGAGCCAATCATAGTTCCCTTCCCAGGAAATTACATTTAGCACTAAGACAATATAGTCCCAATCTGGGCTTGGAAAGAAGAGTGAAGGAATCCCTCGAGTAAAGAGATGGAGGGAGAATATTACTTTAAGATTCTAATGGTTCTCACTTCCCTGATTTTAGTTGCTTTTTTAGACCTATCTATGAGACAAATCTGTCGGCATCTTTAAGACAAATTCCTCTTTATTTTAGTTAAAACTAGTGTAAGAGGATATATATCAAGTGAAAATTTTCATAATGTTCCAGAATAATGGCTAGGTACTAAAAAAACCTGGGACAAAAGGCAGTATTTTGCATCTTAAGTTGATAAAATTGCCAGAGGTTGTGCCTAGGAGCCTTCCCCAAGGGCTTATTGGTAGGTGATGGATGGTTCAGAGAAGTAGTTATGGTCAATTGAATTATTATTATTATTATTATTTTTTAAAGATTTTATTTATTTATTTGACAGGGAGAGACACAGCGAGAGAGGGAACACAAGCAGGGGGAGTGGGAGAGGGAGAAGCAGGCTTCCCGTAGAGCAGGGAGCCCGATGTGGGGCTCGATCCCAGGACCCTGGGATCATGACCTGAGCCGAAGGCAGACGCTTAACGACTGAGCCACCCAGGCGCCCCGGTCAATTGAATTATTGTCCTCAATTATTGTTTCCCTTTTCTCTGTTACACAGTTCTACACCTTCACATGTTGCCTTGTGACTTTCAGTGTCCACCCTCCACTCCATGGAAGGAATATATCTCTATACCTTGCAGATATTGGATGTGACCCTGGACCATGCTTTGACAGATCCCATGTGAGGGACATGACACATGCCAAGCTTGAGCCCAAACCTGATGAGGTACTGTAAGTTTCTATCATTTCCCTCTGTTGTGAGAATATCATTTCCCAGGATTTTGCTGTACTTTAGTGTAGATCCCAGAATGAAGACACATGGAAGCAGGCCCACAGCTGACCTGCAACATCGAACAAAATTCCAGGAAGTGAAAAATTAATATTTGTTCTCATAAGCCTGAAATTTTGTGGTTATTATATCTACTACCCTGGCACCAACCAACACCTCTGGTTTGTTAAGAGGAGCAGTGGGGAGAGAAGACAGAATTTTGGGAAATGAAGTGTTGGTAAAGCTACGGGAAGATAGAGAAATCACATTCAGAATAGGGGGTGCTTCAAGGTTGTGAGACTAGCTTTAACTTCTCTGTTGGTGTCTGTTTTCCAGCAGATGCAGTGGCTTGCCCTTGTGTTGGCTAAACAAAGGGAGAGAGAATTGGAGAGAAATTACATGGAGGGAGTGACTGCTTAAAAAGAGAAGACCAGGGAATGCTTGGGTGGCTCAGTTGGTTAAGCATCTGCCTTTGGCTCAGGTCATGATCCCAGGGTCCTGGGATTAAGCCCCATGTCGGGCTCTCTGCTCAGCAGGGAGTCTGCTTCTCCTTCTCCCTCTCCCTCTGCCTGCTGCTCACCCTGCTTGTGCTCTCTCTCTGTCAAATAAATAAATTAAATCTTAAAAAAAAAAAAAAAAGAAGGCCAGGACCAAGCCATCCCTCTACACTGCAGTTGGAGGCATAAAGTTTTAGGAGAAAGATCTCTCTGGTGGCCCTGAGCTGACAGATGAGATTGCGGCTACAATTTTGCAGAGAATACTGTTAGTATGAGGGGGAAGGATGGCTGGCAAAGACAGCAAAAGAGGGGCTCACTTCCAGGGAATATGGCTGGATTCCATGAATTTAGATGTAATCAATAGAGCAGGGGTTTTTGATAGTCAATAAAGTTTCAAACCATAAGAATATGTGAACTCAGACCCCTCCAAAATAAGTGTTTCTAGCTTGGTTCCCAAAATTTGCCCAATAGAAGAAGTAGAGCTTTTGCTCACTATTTAATCTCCTATGTAACCCTAGTGCCCACATTTGGTTCTCTGTCTTTTCTTTCACAAGGAATCAGGAGGGTAGTTACTGTAGAAAAGCATAATGTGTATGGACATCCTCTTCTTGAAAGAAAGCAAGGATGCTGTTGAGAATGAGAATGTTAGAGATAGTGCACAAAGGACAAAGAAACCAGGTTAATGGGGCCTTCACTGGCTGAGTTGAGACAATTTGAATAACCAAAAAAGAATAAAAATCATGACGGTTTAAAATGACCTATGAAAGGCCATGAATTCGTCATGATACACAAAAGGGAACATTTGAAGTGTTAATAAAGGTGATTATAATGCCTACGAAATGTGAACATGTTAGGATGTATTTCATTTTTCATTGATTTGAGAGGTAGGAAATGTAAGTATACATATGTGTATTTCTTTTTTTTTTAAGATTTTATCTATTTATTTGACAGAGAGAGAGAGCACAAGCGGGGGAGCAGCAGGCAGAGGGAGAAGGAGAAGCAGGCTCCCTGAGGAGCAGGGAGCCTGATGTGGGGCTCAATCCCAGGACCCCAGGGTTCATGACCTGAGCCGAAGGCAGTGGCTTAACCAACTGAGCCACCCAGGCACCCCACATATGTGTATTTCATTTCTCCCCCTAAGTGGCTATCCATTTGTAAAGCACAAATAAGTGTATAAAGATATAGATATTTACATGAATAAATATGAAAGATGGACTTGAATATTATGAGTAAGCTCTAGGGTCCACTGGTGGTATTTCTGGTATGAGGGGCAGGCAAGAGTTGATTAGCACCACAAGTTTCATTCATTTCCCAGGTAGAAAAGATGGGCAGTGATTAGCACTGAATGTTATTTACAAATAATCACTAATTTAAGGATAGGTCCACACTACATTTCAAGATGATCAATTAGCCAGATGTCCCACAGAAGAGAATTAACTGCTCAGACTCAGTCTATGATCACTTATTCAATGTAAACCCCATTATACTGAAAGTTTAAGGGGGCATTCATGCATTTCCAATTATTCTAGTTAGCTAGGTCAGTATATTGTAATGGTGGGATAAAGGAGTAGGTAGGAGGTGATGGCAAGGCAAAACTGAAAGCCTTTCTTATTCATGTGAGAGGCAAGGAACTAAATGTCCTGTGATGTAACAGAGATTCACTTTCCAAAGAGACTCAGTTTAATGACCAGTGCTCAAATACAAGTAACTTTGGGCTGCTGAACCAGGTCCTAAAACTCCACCAACAATCCATGGATCTGACAACCCATATACTGCAACCTTGCTTGGAATGAGAAAATGTATTTTTTTGGGGGGTCTAGTAAGATTATTTGAACCCTAGTATGTTTAAAAACAGTATCTGGGGGCACCTAAATGGCTCAGTTGGTAGAGCATGTGACTCTTGATCTTGGGATTATGAGTTTGAGCCCCACATTGGGTATAGAGATTACTAAAATAAAAATTAAAAAAAACAAACAAAGCAGTATCTGTTTAAACTGCTGTTGTTACCCTAGAAAATATAAGGAAAAAGGGAAGCTAAAAATGACAGAGTGCTTACTTAGCCAGGTACTTTTCTATGTTCTATACATGTATTAACTCATAAAAACTACTCAGTAACCCTATGAGATAGGTACTCGGAAATGGGCAAATTCCTAGAGACAATCTACCAAGACTGAATCATGAAGAAAAAGGAAATATAAACAGACTATTAATGAGTGAGGAGATTGAATCAGTAATCAAAAACCTCCCAACAAAAAAGAGTCCAGGACCAAATAGCTTCACTGGTTAATTTTAGCAAACATTTAAAGAAGAATACAAATCCTTCATAAATTTTTCAAAAAAAATAAAAAAGGGAAGAGGAAAGAACACTTCCAGACTTTTCCTATGAGCCAGCATTTCCCTATTTCCAGAGCCAGGTAAGGACACTATAAGAAAAGAAAATTATAGGCCAATATCCCAGATGAACATACATGTAAAAGCCCTCAACAAAATATTAGCAAACCAAATTCAATAGCACATTAAAGAAATACACCCCATGATCAAGTGGGATTTATCCCTGGGATGCAAGGGTGATACAACATATGAAAATCAATAAATGTGATTCATCACGTTAACAAAATGAAGGATTAAAAAATCACAATTGATGCAAAAAAGCATTAGACAAAGGTCAACATTCTTTCATGATAATAACTCTCAACAAACTAGGTATGGATGGAATGTATCACAACATAATAAAGACCATATATGACAAGCACATAGCAAATGTATTTAATAGTGAAAAGCTGAAAACTTTTCTTTTAGATCAGGAATAAGACCTGGGTGCCCAACCTCATCAGTTCTATTTAACATAGTACTGGAAGTCCTAGTCAGAGCACTTAGGCAAGAAAAAGAAAGAAAAGATATCCAAATTAGAAGGAAGAAGTAGAATCATCCCTGTTTGCAGATGATATGATCTTATATATAGGAAGATCTAAAGACTCCATCAAAAAACCGTTAAGCTGATAAATGAATTCAGTAAAGTCATAGGATTAAAAATTAACATATAAATATCAGTTGTGTTTGTATACACTAACAATGAACTACCTGAAAAAAAAATAAGAAAACAATCTCACTTACAATAGCATAAAAAAATACTTAGGAATAAATTTAACCAAAAAGGTGAGTGCACTGCACTCACTGCAAATTACAAGATGTTGATGAAAGAAATTTAAGAAGACATGAATAAATGGAAAGATGTCTTATATTCGTGGATCATAAGAATTAATATTGTTAAAATTTCCATAATGCCCAAAGCAATCTATAGATTCAGTGCAATTCCTATTAAAATTCCAATGACCTTTTTTTCACAGAAACAGAAAAAAACAATCCTAAAATTTGTATGGATCCACAGAAGTCTCTGAATAGCTAAAGCAATATTAAACAAGAAGAGCAAAGCTGGCAGCATCATACTCCATGATATCAAATTATATTACAAAACTATAACAATTAAAACATTATGGCATTGTCATAAAAACAGACACATGGATTAAAAGAACAGAATAAAGAGCCTAGAAATAAATCCATGTATATATGGTCAACTAATTTCGACAAAGGTGCCAGGAATACACAATAGAAGAATAATCTCCTCAATAAATGCTTTTGAGAAAATTAAATATTCACATGTAAAAGAATCTTACACCTTATCTTACACCATATTAAAAAAATCAAATCAAAATGGATGAGAGGTTTAAACATAAGACCCCAAATCACAAAACTTCTAGATGAAAGCATAGGGGAAATATTCTTTGATGTTTGTCTTGGCAATGAGTTTTTTGGGTCTGACACCAAAAGCACAAACAACAAAAGCAAAAATAAACAAGTGGGACTACATCAAATTCAAAAATTTCTGTACAGTAAAGGAAACAATAAATGAAATTAAAAGACAATCTACAGAAAGGGAGAAAATATTTGGAAACCATATATCCAGTAGGGGGTTAATATCCAAAATATATATGGAAACCTTGCAATTCAATAGCAAAAAAACAAATACTCAATTTAAAAAATGGGCAAAGACCTGAACTGATATTTTTCTGAAGAAGACATACAAATGGCAAACAGATATATGAAAAGATATTCAACATCACTAATCATCAGGGAAATGCAAATTGAAACTACAATGAGATATCACACCACACCCGTTAGGATGTCTCTTATCAAAAAGACAAGAGATAACAAATGTTGGTGAGGATATGGAAAAAGGCAACCGTTTTGCATTGTTGGTGGGAATGTAAATTGGTTCAGCCTCTATGGAAAACAGTATGTGAGTTCCTCAAAAAATTATAAAAATAGGACTACCACATGATCCAGCAATCCCACTTTGGGTATATATCCAAAGGATATGAAATCACTATCTTGAAGAGATATCTGCACTCCCACATTCATTTCAGCATTACTCACAAAAGCTAATATAGGAAAACAACCTAAATGTCCTTCAACAGATAAATGGGTAAAGAAGATGTGGTATATACATATACAATGGAATATTATTTATTCATAAAAAGAAAAAATCTTGCTATTTGCAACAAAATGGATTTCTCAAAAAACACTCCAGCCATTTCTGATTAGTTTCAGTTTCACCAATAGGCCATATTTTTTTGGTATGTTTGTTTCATACTGACCTTTTAACTATAGACTTTAAGCACAGGATATGGCACATTTTAGGAGCTCAATGATTGTTGAATAAGTATATAATACAAACAAATTTCTACATGTTCTTCAAACATAACTGAATTGGCTTTCACTTCATGGTATTTTAGGTGATAGTTCTCAGTATATGATACATGGGCTTATGCCATTCATGAAGTCAATTTCTTAAAGAGAAAGAAATTAGAAAAGTGTTTGGTATGTAGTAGGTATACAATAAATATAGCCATGATTGGATTATTATTACTGCAGTCCTAAAAAGCAAGCTCAAACTCCAGATAGCCATTCATCAAATTTGGATGGAAAGTCTGGAACAGAATGACTTCAATCTAAGCTATGTGAATATACAAAATTCCCTTTGGGGACCCTGGAGACACACCTCAAGGTGATAAACACTGATCATACAAAACAGCTGAAATCCAGACTCAAGAATATCTCACATGGAGATTTGAAGCATTAGGATAAAAAGAGAAAACAAAATAGGAGCCCAAATTGGGTGGATGCTGAGAACTGCAGGCCTGGGTTTATAATGGTGCTGCAACACACAACTCACATCTTTCCCTCAGGCCATTACTTAATTCAAGTGATAAAAGATTTTCCCGGGCAATGCTTGGTAAGCCACCTAGACGTCTGAATGGGGCTGAATCGC
>NW_022589719.1:27927335-28005357 GCF_004348235.1 Phoca vitulina | reverse complement strand
TGAGCATGGATCTTCTCAACTCAAGTATTGTTACCAGTAAAACATTCCTGGCGATGGGGGAACCCAGGACGAGGCAGTCCAGGGAACCAGGGCCTGGCAACCTCTGATTCAGTGTGACCGGGTCTGGGTCCTAGAGGCAACCTGGCCAAGGCTCCCTACACTGATGTCATACCCTGAGCACAGGGCCAGAGGAGCGTGATTCTGCAGGGTGCGCCCTCAATTCGGGGCCTCTCAGCCCGGGGAGCCAGGTGGGCGCTGCTTCCTCGGTTGTGGCCCTCATCCCCTGCCTCGTGCGTGTGGTTCCAACGTTGCAGTTGTGGCCAAGAGCGCGGCTGCGGGGGAGGCTGCGCGAGGAGCCCAGGGCAGCCCCCCGGGGCGTGGTGAGACCCCCGCCGTTCCGTTGAGCTTGCAAGCTCCCATCATGAGGATGGGGTAGTGAGTGGGCTAACAGCGATGCCACCCTTAACTGGTTGTGTCAGCATCATACTCTGTCCTTGGACTTGGGAACATCCAGGGGGAAGAGGCCATGCTTGACTCTACCCTCTGGCTGGTAACTCTGCAGAGATACCCTTTTGAAGAAGCGACATCATGGAAGCTCCCTGCCACCAACAATCTTCTACATCCCTCCTTCCCCCTAACCGTTGGCAATCAGCTGTTACCAGCCTATAGCACTGTGTCTAGCTCATAGTATGAATGAATGAACTAATGAATGAATGAATGAATGAATGAACCATAGAACCATCCCTTTATTTAAAGATTCTCTTGTATACTCTGGCTCTGCCTAAAAAGTTTAAATGGCTTGCATGGGAGGACTATTAAAAACATAGGTAGGAGTAAGGATTTGTTATGCTTTGCATATTAATTAGTTAATTAACAGGTATTTATATGCACCTACATGTGTTGATACTGTTCTTGGTACTGGGAATACAGCAGAAAGAAAATATATAAAAACCCCCGACCTCAGTTGAACTTACATTCTAGAGGCCCAGTGGACTGATGATAATAAACAAGATCTACAAGTGAAATATATAGTATGTGACCAAAGAAAAGTGCTATGATGGACAATAAAAGAAGAAGAATAGGGAGGGTGTGAGTGTGTGGTTGCATTTTTAAATGATGCTGGTAGGGGAGGCCTCATTGCAAATGTGATATTTGAGCAAAACCTGAAGAAGATAGTGGTTAGAGCATTTCAGAAATCTGGAAAAAACAAGTATTAGGCACAGGGAAGAGCTAATGAAGACACAGCCTTACAGGTCTTCTGAAATCAAAGAAGGGTCTGGGAGTGATACCACTGATTAGAACTTTTTAGAAATAGAAACCATAAATCCATTGAAAGCTTTGCCTTTAAGGAATTGAAAATACAAGAGATAGAGATGACAAAATCTGCTAACAAGAGAGGGGCATGTCATTGTGGGAAGTAATAATGATATAGGTGGTCTTCATGGATTGGGGGGACTTGCAGCACATTTTGAAATGAAGGATTTTGGAATGAACCAGTGTAGACTCTGGAATTTCTACATGGGAGGCACTTGCAGAGACAGAATGGTACGAGAAGATTGGAGGGAGAAGGGAGTGGGCAGGCTACTGGCAGAGCTGTCCTGAATCTCGTTTGCTTATCAACACCTTCCACTCGGTGCTTCTGTGCAAACTCTGTGACTGGTCTAAGGATGGGCATATCCAAAAACCCTTTCTGGAATCTAGCAGTTTAATGGAAAACGGCCTTAGACTTCGCACACTCTTAGATATCCTGGGGTGGATGCAGGGGAGAAAGAGTATGGATTCTTTTGGAGTAGAATAGCTTCCCTAATGCATAATTTTCCAAGAAAAGAAAGGACAGAATGAATGCATGCAGGTAAAGCACTAACCTAGCACACAGTTAATGCCCAATAAGTGGTGTATACACACATATTTTTATTATTAAACTGAAGAAGTACACGTGCAAGACTTGCAGGTTTGGATTCTGGAAAAATAATGGCAGCGCAGTAGCCTAGCGTGAAACATAAGACGACATCCTTCTTATCAATTTCATCTCTCTGATTTTAGTCTATTCACTGAAAACTTGTAAGACTGCAACAATCTGTATTGGCAGGAGTTTGGGGAACATCTGTGGGAAGGGATTCTAATTTCTTTTTTTTTTTTTTTAACAATTTTATTTATTTATTTGACAGAGAGAGACACAGCCAGCTAGAGAGGGAACACAAGCAGGGGGAGTGGGAGAGGGAGAAGCAGGCTTCCCGCAGAGCAGGGAGCCCCATGCGGGCCTCAATCCCAGGACCCTGGGATCATGCCCTGAGCTGAAGGCAGACGCTTAACGACTGAGCCACCCAGGTGCCCCGAAGGGATTCTAATTTCAACCACAGTGTCTCTGATAGTTAAGGGCCAACAACAGCCGTCTGGCACTTTGGGATCTCATAATTCCCACTGAGATCAGGGTACATGAGCCTGTTGCTGCATCGCCCACTGCCGTCTCTGGCTTACGAATAACAGCCACCTCAAAACTCTTCAGTATGCCACTGCTTTTTCACCAATGCATGACTTAATACCCTGGTGAAGGTGGTGCCTTCTGGAACCTCCTAGAGGATGTCATTAGGATGGATTGTTGTATTTAATAGCTTCATTGTATGTCCCCATTTTCCTGAATTTTCAGACGCCTTCTTCTAACATATGCAAAGGAAGTTCTAATATGTCAGATGCCATTGACTTGCAAGCCAGGCTCCAGTTAGTAAATGACAGATTACTAAGTCATTCCCAGGTGCTTGAGCTAACACATTATTTTAACTCAGGGATAAGTGCACCCTTTACCAGTGAAGTTGACCTAATAAATTCCTATATTTCTGGAATGTTCTCCAGACCCTTGCCAAAACATGTCTTTGCAGCCTAAAGGAAACTTATTTAACAGTGAAAACTATAACCTAAACTTACACCAAATATTATATTATATGGGGAAACTTGAGGCTTATTCCTTTTAAGATTGGGAGAATCCAAAGATGTCCACAATTACTGTTATGATTTATCATTGAACTGGCCAATGCTAAAAGAAAAGAATATTAAGTAGTGAAGTTTGGAATGAACACGATTAAATGATATGAAGGATATGACAATTATCTGCCAAAAAGACTATTAGAGCTAAGAAAATAGTTTATCTGGGTGTTCAGATCCAAAATCAGCCTACAAAAACCATTATCATTTTTCTACACCACTAATAGCCAACTACAAAATGTAATGAGAATAAAACAACACTTATAATATTAAAAGCTATAAAGTTTCCAGAGATTAATTCAACCAAGTGTATATAAAATCTTTATGAAGAAAACTTTAAAACTCCAATAACAGACACAGAAAATGATTAATATGATCTGAATGAAAAGAGAGACATTCCACGCTCTTGGATGGTATGACTCAATATTACACAGATGTCAATTCTTCCAAAATTAATATATTTGATGAAAAATTTTTAGTTCAATTTTTTGAGAAACTTGATAAATTAACTCCAAACTTTGTATAAGGAGTAAAGGCTCATGAATACTAAATTAATCTTTAAAAAGTGGAATAAAGTCATTTGTTTTGTTTCTTAAATTCAACATATGAGTGAAATCATATAGTATTTGTCTTTCCCTGACTGACTTATTTCACTTAGCATTATGCTCTCTAGCTCCATCCATGTTGTTGCAAATGGCAAGATTTAATTCACAAAACAAATGAACAAAGGAAAAAACAGAGAGAGAGAGAGAAAGACAAACCAAGAAACAGATTCTTTTTTTTTTTTTAAGATTTATTTATTTGAGAGAGAGAGAGTGAGTGAGAGCACAAGCGGGGGAGGGGGGGCAGAGGGAGAGGGAGAAGCAGGCTCCCTGCTGAGCAGGGAGCTCCATACAGGGCTCGATTCCAGGACCCTGAGATTATGACCTGAGCCGAAGGCAGATGCTTAACCAACTAAGCCACCCCGGCGCCCCAAGAAACAGACACTTAACTATAGAGAACAAACTGATGGTTACCAGTGGGAGGTGGGTGGGGGGATGGATGAAACAGGTGAAGGGGATTAAGAGTACACTTATCATGATGAGCACTGAGTAATGTATGGAATTGTTGAATCACTATATTGTATACCTGAAACTATCCTATATAACACTGTCTGTTAACTATACTGAAATGAAAATAAAAAACCTAATTAAAAAATGAAAAAATGTAGAAAAAGAAAGGGTGGGCTTGCTGTATTAGTTATTAAGATGTATATGTGAGAGATTAATGTATGACAAAGATAATGACAAAAATCAATGGCAAGGGAAGACTTGTTTAGTAGATACTGTTGGGAAAACCATCTTGCTAAATAGAGATAAATAAAACTAGATCACTACCTATCATCACATATTAGAGGGATTCTAGATAGATAAGAGATCTAAATGCACAAGATAACACTCTAAAGTTCATAGAAAGAAATGTAGGAGAATATCATGTGTCCTACATGTATGGAAGGACTTCTGAAACAAAGCCATATGGCAAGTAATGAGAATTCAGGTCCATTAAAATATGAGAAAAATGAAAAAGCTAATCACATAAAGAAATAGTCAAAATTCTTGATACTCAGAGAAATTCAAATTGAAAAGTAGTGAGACACAACACTTTAGACCTATTAGACTGCCCAAAATTGTAAAGGTGGATGGTTGTGTGAAAGAGGATGTGGAGTTTAGGATTGCTCATGCTCTGCTTGGTGGCAGTATATATACTGTATCAGCTTTTCTAGAAGAGCCCCGTTACACTACTTAAGTAAACTAAACATATGTAAACTATTGAATCTACCCTTTCACTCCTAGAAAATTTTCTGTAATAGAAGTATTGATGAATATACAGTGTAGGGTTGTTCTAGGAGGCAGGTCATTGGAAATACCTGGGTGTTCATCACTGAGAATGTGAATATGTAAAGGTGCATTTCATGGAGTAGTATGCACTTAAGATGTACTACTGGCAACATGGATGGATTTTAAAATATGGTGCTGAGTAACTAAGAGAAGGACACATGTTTGTGCACCAGCACACACGTGTGCCTGCACACACTATACCATTGACATGATTTAAATATATGTATACAGCTCAGAGGAGCAAGATGGCAGAGGAGTAGGAGACCTAAATTTCGTCTGGTCCCAGGAATTCAGCTGGATAGGGACCAAACCATTCTGAACACCTACGAACTCAACAGGAGATTGAAGAAAAGAATAGCAGCAACTCTGAACAGAGAAGTGACCACTTTCTGGAAGGTAGGATGTGCGGAGAAGTGAATCCGAGGTGATATTCGGGAAGATAGACTGCAGGGGGAGGGAGCTTCCATCAGCCGCTACTGGCAAGTGATAGAGCCGCGGAGCACAAAATCGGAACTTTTAGAAGTCGGCTCCGCTGAGGGACGTCGCTCCAGTGGCTAAGCAGGGGGTGGAACCCTCGCTGGGACAGTGTGGTCTTGGGACCCTCGGGGTCACAGAAAGACCGGGGGTGCCTGAGTGCGGCAGAGCTCCCAGGTATTGGAGCGGGGAAGCCAGCTGCAGAGATGGAGCCGAGGAGTGGGCTCTCAGCTCGGGGTTGCCATAAACCGTGGTCTGTGGGACAGTCGGGCCACTGCTCCTCCAGCAGGGACCCAACAAGCGGCAGATCCAGGGAGACTCCCCTTCCTCCCCCAGGAGGAGCGGCATGGGAGTGCACCGCAGGGATCTGCTGGGTTTGGAGACTCCACATGGGGTCGTGTGCCAGAGATAGAAACGCTCGGTCACTGGCCAGGTGAGCATGGAGCACATGGAACATTCTCCAGAATAGATCACATCCTGGGTCACAAATCAGGTCTCAACCAGTACCAAAAGATTGGGTCATTCCCTGCATATTTTCAGACCACAGCGCTTTGAAACTAGAACTCAATCACAAGAGGAAAGTTGGAAAGAACTCAAATACATGGAGGCTAAAGAGCATCCTAGTAAAGAATGAATGGGTCAACCAGGAAATTAAAGAAGAATTTAAAAAATTCATGGAAACAAATGAAAATGAAAACACGACTGTTCAAAATCTTTGGGATGCAGCAAAGGCAGTCCCCAGAGGAAAGTATATAGCAATACAAGCCTTTCTCAAGAAACAAGAAAGGTCTCAAATACACAACCTAACCCTACACCTTAAGGAGCTGGAGAAAGAATAGCAAATAAAGCCTAAACCTAGCAGGAGAAGAGAAATAATAAAGATCAGAGCAGAAATCAATGAAATAGAAACCAAAAGAACAGTAGAACAGATGAATGAAACTAGGAGCTGGTTCTTTGAAAGAATAAATAAAATTGATAAACCCCTGGCCCAACATATTAAAAAGAAAAGAAAAAGGACCCAAAGAAATAAAATCATGAATAAAAGAGGAGAGATCACAACCAACACCAAACAAATACAATTTTTTTTTTTTAAGATTTTATTTATTTATCTGACAGAGAGAGAGAGAGAACAAGTAGGCAGAGAGACAGGCAGAGGGAGAGGGAGAAGCAGGCTCCCCACTGAGCAGGGAGCCTGATGCGGGGCTCGATCCCAGGACCCTGGGATCATGACCTGAGCCGAAGGCAGCAGCTTAACTGGCTGAGCCACCCAGGCACCCCAAATACAAACAATTTTAAGAACATATGAGCAACTATATGCCAGCAAATTAGATAATCCGGAAGAAATGGATGTGTTCCTAGAGACGTATAAACTACCAAAACTGAACCAGGAGGAAGAAAACCTGAACAGACCCATAACCACTAAGGAAATTGAAGCAGTCATCAAAAATCTCCCAAAAAACAAGATCCCTGGGCCAGATGGCTTCCCAGGGGAATTCTACCAAACATTTAAAGAATTAATACCTATTCTTCTGAAACTGTTCCAAAAAATAGAAATGGAAGGAAAACTTCCAAACTCATTTTATGAGGGCAGCATTACCTTGATCCCAAAACCAGACAAAGACCCCATCAAAAAGGAGAATTACAGACCAATATCCCTGATGAACATGGATGCAAAAATTCTCCCCAAAATTCTAGCCAATAGGATCCAACAGTACCTTAAAAGGATTATTCACCACGACCAAGTGGGATTTAGTCCTGGGCTGCAACGTTGGTTCAACATCTGCAAATCAATCAATGTGATACAATACATTAAGAAAAGAAAGAACAAGAACCATATGATTCTCTCAATAGATGCAGAAAAAGCATTGGACAAAATACAGTATCCTTTCTTGATTAAAACTTTTCACAGTGTAGGGTTAGAAGGTACATACCTCAATATCCTAAAAGCCATCCGTGAAAAACCCACAGCGAATATCATTCTCAATGGGGAAAAACTGAAAGCTTTTCTCCTAAGATCAGGAACACAGCAGGATGTCCACTATCACCACTGCTATTCAACACAAGAAGTCCTAGCCTCAGCAATCAGACAACAAAAAGGAATAAAAGGCATCCAAATTGGCAAAGAAGAAGTCAAACTCTCACTCTTTGCAGATGATATGATACCTTATGTGGAAAACCCAAAAGACTCCACCCCAAAACTGCTAGAACTCATACAGGAATTCAGTAATGTGGCAGGATATAAAATCAATGCACAGAAATCAGTTGCATTTCTATACACCAACAACAAGACAGAAGAAAGAGAAGTTAAGGAGTTGATCCCATTTACAATTGCACCCAAAACCATAAGATACCTAGGAATAAATCTAACCAAAGAGGCAAAGGATCTGTACTCAGAAAACTATAGAATACTCTTGAAAGAAATTGAGGAAAACACAAAGAAATGGAAAAATGTTCCATGCCCATGGATTGGAAGGACAAATATTGTGAAAATGTCTATGCTACCTAGAGCAATCTACATATTTAATGCAATCCCCATCAAAATACCATCAACTTTTTTCAAAGAAATGGAACAAATAATCCTAAAATTTGTATGGAACCAGAAAAGTCCCCAAATAGCCAGAGGAATGTTGAAAACGAAAAGCAAAGCTGGTGGCATCACGATTCTGGACTTCAAGCTCTATTACAAAGCTGTCATCATCAAGACAGTATGGTACTGGCACATAAACAGACACATAGATCAGTGGAACAGAATAGAGAGCCCAGAAATGGACCCTCAACTCTATGGTCAACTAATCTTCCACAAGGCAGGAAAGAATGTCCAGTGGAAAAAAGACAGTCTCTCCAACAAATGGTACTAGGAAAATTGGACCGTTTCCTTACACCACACACAAAAATAGACTCAAAATGAATGAAAGTCCTAAATGTGAGACAGGAATCCATCAAAATCCTTGAGGAGAACACAGGTAGCAACCTCTTCGACCTCAGCTGCAGCAACTTCTTCCTAGAAACATCACCAAAGGCAAGGGAAGCAAGGGCAAAAATGAACTATTGGGACTTCATCAAGAGAAAAAGCTTTTGCACAGCAAAAGAAACAGTCAACAAAACCAAAAGACAACAGACAGAATGGGAGAAGATATTTGCAAATGACATATCAGATAAAGGGCTAGTATCTAAAATCTATAAAGAACTTATCAAACTCAACACCCAAAGAACAAAGAATCCAGTCAAGAAATGGGCAGAAGAAATGAACAGACATTTCTGCAAAGAAGACATCCAAATGGCCAACAGACACATGAAAAAGTGCTCAACATCGCTTGGCATCAGGGAAATCCAAATCAAAACCTCAATGAGGTACCACCTCACACCAGTCAGAACGGCTAAAATTAACAAGTCAGGAAACAACAGATGTTGGCAGGGATGCGGAGAAAGGGGAACCCTCCTACACTGTTGGTGAGAATGCAAGCTGGTGCAGCTACTCTGGAAAACAGTAGGGAGGTTCCTCAAAAAGTTGAAAATAGAGCTACCCTATGACCCAGCAATTGCACTACTGGGTATTTATCCCAAAGATACAAATGAAGTGATCCGAAGGGGCACCTGTACCCCAATGTTTATAGCAGCAATGTCCACAATAGCCAAACCATGGAAAGAGACTAGATGTCCATCAACAGATGGATGGATAAAGAAGAAGTGGTATATATATACAATGGAATATTATGCAGCCATCAAAAATTTGAAATCTTGCCATTTGCAATGACATGGATAGAACTAGAGGGTATTATGCTAAGCAAAATAAGTCAATCAGAGAAAGACAAGTATCGTATGATCTCACTGATATGAGGAATTTGAGAAACAAGCTAGAGGATCATAGGGGAAGGGAGGGAAAAGTGAAACAAGATGAAACCAGAGAGGGAGACAAACCATAAGAGATTCTTAATCTCAGGAATCAAACTGAGGGTTGCTGGAGTGGAGGGGGTGGGAAGGATGGGGTGGCTGGGTGATGGACATTGGGGAGGGTATGTGCTACGGTGAGTGCTGTGAACTGTGTAAGACTGATGAATCACAGACCCATACCCCTGAAACAAATAATACATTATACGTTAATAAAAAAAGAAAATGTCTTAAAAATTAAAAAAAATATATATGTATACAAAAGAACACCATGCATTTTAAGAAATGCTTACAAACTAAAAGCTTATACATTAAACAGAAGGCAGTGGTTCTTTGTGAGGGGAGACAACTGAGAGTGGAGTGTAGAGATGAAAGAAAATATTTAAGAAAAAAGGGGTAGGAATTATCTAGTGATGTAATTACAGTAAAACGTTTCATAAGGTTCATATTGTGATAAAACTATATGGTCCCCTGTGATTTCTGGTTAGGGTATTAGGCATAAAGGATGCCATAACTCCATGGACCTGGAAAACTAAAGGCTACACTGTTATTAAGAGAAGGTTTGATGTTAATTCAGTGGGCACTAATTTATGCAATCTCAATAAAGATAAGGATAATTGAAACATGCTTTCTCCTTAGTAGCAAGCTATGCAAATTTCAGGTGTTCACTGAGGAGAAATCACACAGAAATAATGTATTTAGAATACAGTATGTTTAGCACTATTGTGGACCCAAAAAAAGACTACTCAGGCTATGGGATGCTTATCCTTTATGCTAAGTTTACTCTTATTAATGAAATAATGATTTCCTTAAGTCAGGATTTAAAATATTACCCCATCAATATTGTGCTTCCTCCCTGCCTCAATCTTGTTATGATTAGGCCTGCTTTGGAGAACTTATCCCTATCCCTATCCCTCCCTCCCTCTGTCCTCCCTCCCTCCTCCCTCCTTCCCTCCCTCCTCCCTCCTTCCCTCCCTCTGTCCCTCTCTCCCTCCCTCCCTTCCTTCCTTCCTTTCTCCTTCCCTCCCTTTTTTTTTTCTTTTTTCATGTGGAATTTAAGCACATATTACTTCATATTCAGGCAAGCCTCATTGAAATAATTCCTCTGTCTGAGCTTTAAGAACTCTGTTTCTTTACAACTTATTTCTGGAAAACAGATAAGGTACGGCTAGCTCTAAGTTTTCATTCTGATCTGGTGTTTGTAGCAACCACTGTTGGAGCCACTAAAGCACTGATGCTCTTGCCACCTTCTTTCCAGACCGAAGAAAGTCTTTTTAAGCGGATGGGCTAAGTCAGTGCTTTCTTCCCAAGTCCATCTGGTCGTGAGTGTCTGTGACACTTGGGATCACCAGTGGATCCGTAAATCCTGAATACTAAGTAAAACAGACTCTGGACTCTTTCCATAGGCAGCACAACCCACACGAAGGAAAATGTTTCTTTGGCCCCCCAGTTTTGAGAAAAATCATTGTTTCCTGTACTGACTTTCATAATCATAAACGAGAGAAGTACTAATATTCTCTTCCTGGAGATCAGTGTGTCTTTAAGCTCTGAAACTTCTTTTCTGCATCATGGTTTAAGCACAAATTCTCCACAACTCAGCTGTGCAACTTGTAAAATACAATTCTGTTAATTGATCCTTTGGCTTAAGGGATGTTAGATATGACTTTGGGGTTTTGGGAAGACACTGGCAAGACAGAATTGGCCCCTCACATGGTGTATATTAGTCTAAGAACAGAGGGATGAATTAATAAAGTAAATGCCTAGGAAGCATAAAATTCACATCCATGTTAAATATGAACATGCTCAATACTCTACTGGGGGAATGACTTCAAGCTAGAAGTTTTTGTTCCAAACGTTTATTTTCCTCCAAATTTATGGTGTTCTTTGTAATGTTGTGAAAAGTCTTTGTTTCCCTTTTCCCAAGTGTTGAGATTCAAAAAGCCAACCCTCAAACATAGACGAATCTTCTATGCCTTGTATGTTGATTTAGTTTTGTATGTCTTTATGTTAATGTTCCTCAGATGTATACATTTTTTATCCTCATTTTACCACTTGAAAACCCAGCTGTGTGTTTTACACAACTGTGTGGTGGTCAAGATTATCTGCAAGAGCAAGTAGGTGTCTGGAGAAATCTTGTTTGGTGGGTGAAGACCCATTGAGGGTTTCTCATGAGTTTTTTTAAACCTGTATTCTGATCCATTAAACCTAAACTTGGAAATGGGAAAGCTTCGATGTCACCACCAGCCACAAGGACTACAGAAATCTTTACTGGTTGCATTCCCATTTTTCTTTTAAAGAGCTTTTTAAGGAGCCGAGAAAGCCCCCTTTCTGGTCTTACCTGGGGTTTTGATTGCTGAAAGATATTTGTTCACTTTCTCTTTCTTCCTCTGGACAGAATCTGGTGGGGTCTTCTAAATGCATCTCTTTCAAATAGGTCTGCTTTTCACTTTGGGACTCCTGTTAGGGGAAGGTCCTGGGCACACCTTGGGCAGCAGCCCTTTGGGTTTTCTTGAAATAAAGACGTAAAATAATTCCTTAACTCAAGACAACCAGATCCAAATGGAGAAAACTTTATGCTCAACATCCCCCATACAGAAAATATAACCAGAGTCATTCATTTTAATTTTTATTTACAGGACTGGGAAAAAGAAACATTGGGACAAACTTTACTAAAATGTGTTTCTAGAAATTGCTTGAACAAAATGATGATGCTCTTCCTTCATTCACCATTAAAATTTTTCGTTCTGGGCTGAGGCCATGATGGTTGTGTTCTTTAATATGTAATAAAAGGATTCTCTTGTATCATGAACCTGAGATAAGAGGAGGGTTAGTAAATTGATCATTAATGCATTTTAAAAAGTGGTCTTATTCTATCTATGTCATTGAATTTTTCTACTAAATGACTTTCCAAAATCTTCCCAGTTAAACACCTACTCTGACTTGGTAGTGGACTCAGAGACATAGCATTCAGGGACTCAGAGGAAGGACACAATCAGGTTGAAATAAACATTACTAATTTTGGCGTATTTTATTCTCTACTCTTCTCTCAGGTTCTTCTTTTTTTTAAAGATTTTATTTATTTATCTGAGAGGGAGAGACAGAGAGAGAGGGAGAGCACAGAGGGAGAGGGAGAAGCATACCCCTCATTGAGCAAAGAACCCTACGTGGGGCTCGATCCCTGGAGCCTGAGATCATGACCCGAGCTAAAGGTAGCCGCTTAACTGACTGAACCACCCAGGCCTCTCTCAGGCCTCTCTCAGGTTATTCTCAAATAAGAATATTAACTCTTGGACTCTGAGAGACACCACACTTCTTCTTGAGTCATCTCTTCTCTGGGCAGACAAGTCATATCTGAAAAACTGATTGAAGAGGACTGTCTATGTCAGACCACAGGATTTTGAGTGGACATTTTGGAAGGGATGTTAATAGGAATATTCTCACCATTCAGGACTCTCCTCCCCCTACTTCCAATAACACATTTGCTCTTGGTGTTTTTTCCTTTTCTTTTTTTTTAGTTTAGAAACTAATGACCAAGATTCATAAACACTAAACACCTAGACTAAACATACATGAATGTTTAGTTTTCTAGTGAAACTAATAAAATTTAAACTCACGAATTTAATGCTATGCTTAATGGTTACTATGTGAAGAAAGAATTTAGAATACATTTAAAGTAGGTTATTACTTCATTATAGTTAACATAAAATTGTATTTTATCCAGTGTCATTTGTTGTGGTGTGACTGTAAGTGATATACAAAACACAATTTCATATTCAAAGTTTTCTTGATCCCTCTCTTCTCCTTGTTTCCCACATTCCATTCTCTATTGATCCTCTCCTTCCAGAAGGTCAAGACTTAGGAACCCACAGACTGAAATTAGCTGGCAGACTTGGGCATTTGTTGTTGCTGTGTATATGCCGTTTGTTTTGCTTTTGGCAAGAGCATGATTTCTGTCTTTGACTATTTGAGTGATGATTTTAGAGACTACTTTTAATTATTCCAGCCACAAAAAAGAAATGATAATTATGTGATATCAAATAGAGGTGCTAATTTTTGCTTCAACGGTGATCACATTACAGTACCTAAATGTATTAAATCAACATGTTGTACACCTAAATTTACAAAATGTTATATGTCAAAATTTTAATTAAAAAAAAGAGCAGCATCGCCCATCACTTGATTTCTCTGGCGTTGAAAGCTACTTTCAAATTGAAATGACCAGAGAATCCTTCTGATACGATATCGTAACCATTTTTCAATCCTGTCTTCCTTTTCTCCATCCCATCCCCCCAATCTAGTTGAGGCAGATATCATGTACAGTGTGAGAGCCTGGTAACTAGCACAACATGTGGCTACTCAGACTAATTTCCTCTCACTCATTCTCTCCAAACACTGGGATTCAGCCTCATCAAGCTCCTTACCTTATTTAGATTTTCCTCTCCTTATGAACACTTTAAAAATTAAATCATTTCCATTTTGAATTAACCTGATATATTTGGTAAATGTAGATAGGGAAATAAAATGATAAGATGTTGACATTTGTTTCTTGGGTAGGGACTCAGCTATTTCCCCCTTTTCCTTGATGTTTGGAGGCTGCATCTTCATTTACACAGCAAAAAATACTTTCTCTTCTCAGAATGTGTGGATTGAATTTCATTCCAGAGAACATGGAGCCTTGAGATCCAAGATCTCTTGCTCACTGATGGCTTTCAAATTAAGTTATCTAAATCCTTATCCTCACTGTTAATAATTTTCCCAGTCATATGCTAAGTGTCCCTTTGGAAGTTTTCCTTTCTATCAGATTATTTTAATATGCATCACTCAAACTCCAGAGGTCTCGGGTGGGGTTTGGTAAATGCTGAGAACCCAGGGTTTACTCCTATTCCAGCTGCCCATACACACCTCTGACCTGAGGCTCCCTGCACTTCTCTAGTTTCCTCACCCAATTTCAGTTCTTTATTTCCATTCCTTCTTTCCTATCAGATCAAAGATTAACCCACTTTCAGTCAGTTGTGAATGAGTTTTAATGCCACGGCTGCTCTTGGCCTATTTCCCAGGACATGCTTGGAAAATTATTTGGGCATCACTTGTTTCTTCCAAGACCAGTGGTGTTTGATAATAGGATGTGTCATGACCCATTTCTCCTTCCTCCCAACATGGTTGATCTTCTGCTGCTCCAAGGCTCCCAGATCCGAGGGATCTAAACTTTACTTGATAACTAGAGGCCGGAGACCTAGTGGATTGATTTCCATAGGATTATCCTTCAAATGACATAGACCTGAGCCAGAAAATGATATATCTCTTACTGTATTTTCTTATGAGGATATGGACATATATCCCTTTAATCTTAAAATTTTATCTTGAGAGAATTATCTACATTTGCACATAGACAAATGCTGTCTAAACTATTTGAGCTCATATTCAGTGTGTAGAGGCAACGCTAAAAACAATTACTACTGAAACTTTAATCTTTTTAGCATGGGTTCATAACAGAAGCCATATAGTACTTCCTAATTCATCGGAGAAATTAAATACTCACATTATATGAGATTATTGCCATGATATAATGCTTGGTTCCCCCAACTGATCACTCTATTTGCCAGGAAGAACTCCAACGTAGAGAATAGCCACAAATACCCAGAAAGCATCATTCCACTTTGCTAAATACAAAAAGAAAATCTACATTCCTCACAGATCTTTATACTTCTAAAATTTTTAGCATCATGAAGATAATATAAAATTGCAAACTGTTTAGAAAATAGAAAAGAAAACTTTATCTATAATATATCACCATCTTAATAATACAATTGTGATGATTTTTACTTGTTTACATGATTATAATTGTAACAACAGACATTTAGTGAGCACTTACTATATGGCTAGGCATTTGTGCTAAATGTTTTATATACATTATCTTATTGAGTCCACTCAACATTTTGTGGCAGGTGGCATTATTATTCTTATGTTAGAGTAGAGGAAAATGCACTTGGGATGGTAAAAACAACAAAGTTAATATTACTGAATGTTAGAGTTGCTCAGAACTTGCTTCCAGGTCCCCCCTCTTCTCTTACCCTACTCTTGGTCTTGGACTCTTGGGGATCTTCTATTTGAGTTCTGACAGACTTCTAGCTTCATGATCTCTGTTTTCTCCTACATGTATTTCTATAATACTGTTACACTTGTAAAAGGTATATTCTATTCATCTCATTTAAAATCAAGTGTTATTTTACATTTATATATAATCTTTATAATTATAATACTTAATGTCTACATCACATTTAAGTGGAAATATAATTTATTTAAATTTGCTACACAGTTTTGGTTCATGTAACTCTTTCCATCTTTCAGAAGATTAAAATGGATTCCCAGAAACCTGGCTTATGGTAAATACCACCAGTATGGTATTTTCCTGTATCAGTCGTGAAAGAAAGCTTTCAAGGGTAAACATTTGACAACTCATACTAGAGGTTTTTCTATGCCCTGTCTGTCTGTACAGGGTTTTGGTTCTTACAATAGCTCTATAATAGTTTTAGGTATGAAAAGCCACCAGACCTCAAAACACTCTTGTCTTTAATTTTCCTGATAGGGTTTGGGCACAATGACTAACATAATGGACTTCCAGGGGGTGTGGCAGGCTGACTTCTGAGTGTACCATGCTCTACATCTTTGCTCCAGATCTTTTGCCCTCGTGCACATGCAAGTGGTACCTTCTAAGACCTATCAGCCAGGTGCTCAATCACTTATTTTAAAATGTTCTTGTTTATTCCTATTACCTGTAAAAACAGAACCTCCGTGTATGTACTGAACTGACATATATGTTGGCAGGACACTGAAAAAGAAATATAAACACTTGATAGGCCCCAGGTAGAATTCTTAAGGACTTGTTCCTACTCCTTAAGGCATACAATACACATGGTGTCGTAAAATGTAAATCAAGCCCTAAGATGACAAAAATGCTAACAATGTTTGTGATAGCGAAAATCCTGGACTGTGATTATTTGCCTTGACTATCCTGTCATCTTGAAAATTTGCTGAAAAAGAATCAGATTTCTTTTTTTGGTCCTAATTTCACCAGGTCTTTGAAATCCTGAAGTGCTAGTATACTAATACAAATACTCCCATAGCTTTAAGAAACTGGGAATCCCTTGCAAATTCAACCAATGATCAGTATGTTGGCCTTTCTTCCATTTCAATTTATGTATCCAGTATATTTAGTTTAAAATCAAATGGTTAGTGCTGTGTCAAGAAAATGTGAATTTATGGCATATTCAGGGGACTTGGGATTTATCTGATTATTGTGTCCAGAGAATTTCTGATTATCAGTTCTCAGGAATGTTTTATATGCTAATCTGGAATACTATCAGAGGAATGTTTAATAAAGAACATTCATTCATTCAATTAACATTTATTAGACATTTATTAATTTCCAGGCTTTGTAATAGGCACTGGGGAGACATAGATATCTAGGACATTGAGTCAATGAGCCTATCAATCTCAGATTTATCCTTATAAGATATCTACTTATTTAAGGTCTTTGTGTTTTCACCAGTATCCTTCATCTGAATCTTATTAATGTAGAGATTAGTTATTTTACTAGATTTCTTGAATTTTTGGTGGTCATAGGTTTAGAGACCTATTCAGTGATTTGAATCCATATTTGTGGTCATACCAAACGTGAATAATTTCTACCACCTCCACATTTGTCCAAAACCAAAATAATTCTCAGCTCATTTACAAACAAACTTAATGTAGAAGTCTCTAATTGTGAAAAAAATGATAAAATCTTGTGCTTACCTGTATCCATACAATTTTTTCTTGTTTCATTAAAAAGAATATAATTTCAAATCCAATTAGAAATAGGCCAATCACTGCAACGGAAGAACTGTAGGTATTTGTCTTTATGGTGCATCTCAACTGGAATAGATACAAAATGTTAACTAGTCATATGTGGAACAAACAAGTTGGAATGAAGTTAGTTTGCATTACTGGCAAGTATGTTAAAGTGGATGATTTATTATAATTTCTAACCTTTCAAGAATCTCAGGTTAGTCTATGGGTTCCCTAATCTCCAAATTTACCAGGATCCAAATAGGAGTGTTTTTCTGATGTTGCACGCATGCATTTCATTCACTCCTTCAATACAAAATTCTTAAATGCTAAAGCATAATAGTGATTGGTAATTTAATATTTGTCTAGACAATGCAAAGACCTTAGACCATTTCCCTCTACCTCTATTTCAGCCTATCTGTTATTTTTGTGTTTTCAGTCTCTTTGTATATTTTGGAATTTACAAAATGCTACTTTTAGTATCGTATAGAGTCCTTATTCATTTATATATACTTACACATCTGCCAGTTTCTTTTATTTTCATCATCAATGACAAAACATTTTAAATAAATTAAACCTTGGCACTTGTGATGAGCACTGGGTGTTGTATGTAAATGATGAATCACTAAATTCTACTCCTGAAATGAATATTAAACTATATGTTAACTAACTGGAATTCAAATAAAAACTTGAAACAAACAAACAGAAAACTATATACCTTCATCATAGGTAAAACAAAACTAATTAATTAATTAAGCCCATAAATGTAAAATGACATTTTTTTTTTTTTTTTAAGTAGGCCCATGTGCAGTGTGGAGCCCAATGCTGACCTTGAACTTATGACCCTGAGATCAAGACCTGAGCTGAAATCAAGAATCAGATGTTTAACTGACTGAGCCACCCAGGTGCCCCAAATGAAAATTTTAAAATCCTGTAAAGATTTCCATTTCTAGCAATGAGGTAAATTTTGAATTTTAAAAATTATACAGTGTGTATTGTATAAGTTTTAAAATATAATTATAATTAACTATACATGTATAATACAACGTGTATTAATTATTTTCTTTTTTATTTCATTCATTCAACACTGTCAGATTCATTCTTATTGTAGTGTACTCACTATTGTTTGTTCCTTTTTATTGCAAAATAGCAGTATTGTATTTACATGCCACAATTTAGTAAGTCATATAACATTTACCTTTAGAGAGAAGAGAGGGTAAAATTTCTGAAAGAGGACATGAAGGGGGCTTCTGATATGTTTGATTTCAAGGGGAGTTCCTTGGGAATTCACTCTGATAATTCATTGATACAGATATTTATGTTTTGTATTTTTCTGTATTTGTGTTAAATTTCAACTTAACAGTTTGAAAACAAAAAAAATTATTCAACTTCAGGAAACACTGGTTAGAATTTTTTGGGAAAAATTACATTGGAAATTGTAAAATATTTTAACTGAAATTTTAGCTGAAATTACCACATATTAAATTTTGAGAGATGCAACAGATCTGATGAAGCATCAATCTGATGAAGCTATAAAAATAGCAAACAAAATCCAGAGAAAATAGAGAAGGAAATACAAAGACAAAAATAGAAAGTAATGCCATAGAAAACAAACATACATGAAAGAGGATTAAAACACCCAAAATGTGGTTCTTTGAGATAATAAACTTAATGTAACCGTAGTGTGACTGGCTAAGAAAAATAGAAGACAAAATAATCAATATCAGAAATATAAAAAAATAAGATCCTGTGGACCTCAAAACATTGAGAAGATTTATGCTTTTGGTATGATGAAAAAGCTATGGCAGACTAATGTTCCTTCTGACAATGGCTAGAAAAACAGGATATAATACCACAAGTATTTCATCTATGTAATAGCATGAGAAAAGCATCAGTGATGAGGCACTGAAGAATATACAGGGGCCAAGAATGCTGAGAAAGAAGACCACAGAGAGGTGAGCAGATGTTCTACAGATAATTTTTCCTTGGGAGCATTTGTTAGGGCAAGAGGCTGAGGTTTCAGATTTTGCCTGAGCAGAAGGTTATTGCTAGAGGAGAGAGGAATCATCATAGTTTTTGGTGTTCTTGCAGGGCTGGAAAGATAAAATTGTAAACCTGAGGAGACAAGCTTCTGTGGGAAAGAGAGGGCCAAAGAAATGAGCCAGCTATATGACCAATTATTCTATTAAGATGCTAGTCAGATTTTGAAGTTTTGCTGGTCAGTAGGCTAAGTAAGAAGAAAGCATCTGAAAAGCAGAGAAGAATTTTTGGTCACATAATTATGCTGTGGAAACATGGATCAAGACTTTTGGGGGACAGTTTCTTGTAAACATATCAGGTTCTCAATTGCAGGCCTGGAGGGCTCTATGACATAAGTAGAAGATGCATGAGAGGTATATGTATTCTTATCCATACTGCCATCCAGCCTCAGTCCTGTTTTATCAGCTGAGGGGAGGAATGGGTGAACCCTTTCTGGAAGACTGAACATCAGCTGACATTGCTATACTTTTCTATACACAATTTCTGGCACTCAATCAAAAATTACTAGATAAGTTAAAAGACAGGATCATATTTTTTTTAAAGACTGGAAAAGTCAATAAAAATAGTCTCATAAATAATCCAGTTATTGGGATTATTGATACAATGTTAAAAATAACTATTAATATGTTCAAGAAAATAAGAACGAATGGAGCAGAAAGATGAACAGATAGAGAATTTCACAGAAGAATTAGAATCTAAAAGCAGAATTGAATGGAAGCTCTAGATTTGAAGAATACTAACTGAGAGAACTCCGTAACTGCATATTAGACACAGAAGCAACCTGGAGGGAAGGGCAATAGAAAATGATGAAATAAAAGTAGAGTGAGAAAAAATAAAAGAAAAAGGAAAAAACCTGTGAGAAACATGTGGGCATAGTGAAAATATTTAACCTACATTTAGCTGGAGTCCCAAAAGTAGAGAAGGGGAAGGCAATCTGGCAAAAGCAATATTTGAAGAGAAAAAGGCCAACAATTTTCCAAAGTTGATGGAAAGTATCAATTCAGATTCAACCCCTTATAGACAGACACATACATTTGGCTAATCCAAGATAATATGAATACAAAACAAAGTACATCTAGTTACATCATAGTGAATTTGTTGGAAACTGAAGGTAAAGGGAACATTGTAAAAGTAGTGTGAGAAAAAGAGACATCATTTTAAAGGAGCATAGCTAAGGCTCACAGAAACATCATAATGTCAAAGATTGAAGCTGGAACACAATAAAATGACATTTAAAAAATGCTGAAATAAAATAAAATGTCAACCTAAAATCCATATGCAGTGAAAGAATCTTTCAAAGCAAAAGCAGTGTAAGGTTGTTTTCAGACTAACAAATGCTGAGAGAATTTATTGTACAGGACGTTTGTGATGGAAGAAATAATACTAAGGGGGGGGGGGGTTTCTCAGTCAGAGGGAAGGGAATTCCAAGCTGAAATGATGAAATGCAAGAAGAAATGAAAAGAAACAAAGGGTAGATAAGTGAATCTGTCTAAATAAATAGGATGTGTTACTCTACTTTGTTTGGCTGGGTTCACAGAGTGCTTGCACACTATCTTATCCTAAATCAGGACCTTGCTGCTCACCCTCTGTCTTCTGATTTTTCCCCTCAGCTTTCGTAGCCTAAGCATTTGTTCCTCCTCTCAGATCCTCTAAGCAATTTTGGATTCTGAGCTAAGCTGTCTGCATTCAAAGTTCAACTCTATCATGTACAATCTACATCTAAATCTAGGTCTTTAAGAGACAATCTATAGGAACAGAGACTTCGCAGGTAATACAATGGCATTAAATTCATATCTTTCAATAATTACTCTGAATGTAGTTTTTTTTTTTTTAAGGATTTTATTTATTTGACAGAGAGAGACACAGAGAGGGAACACAAGCAGGGGGAGTGGCAGGGAGAGGGAGAAGCAGGCCTCCCGCTGAGCAGGGAGCCGGATGCAGGGCTTGATCCCAGAACCCTGGGATCATGACCTGAGCCAAAGGCAGATGCTTAATGACTAAGCCACCCAGGCACCCCTACTCTGAATGTAAATGGACTAAATGCTCCAATCAAAAGACATAGGGTATCAGAATGGATTAAAAAAAAAAAAAAAAAGACCCATCAATATGCTGCTTACAAGAGACTCATTTTAGACCCAAAGACACATCCAGATTGAAAGTGAGGGGGTAAAGAACCATTTATTATGCTAATGGACATCAAAACAAAGCTGGAGTTGCCATCCTTGTACCAGAAAACTAGATTTTAAACCAAAGACTGTAATAACACATGAAGAACAACACCATCTCATAATGAAAGGGTCTATCCAACAAATTCTAACAATTATAAATATTTATGCCCCTAACTTGGGAACAGCCAAATATATAACCAATTAATAACAAATTAAAGAAACACATTGATAATAATACAATAATAGCAGGGAATTTAACACCCCACTCACAGCAATGGGCAGATCACCTAAGCAGAAGATCAACAAGGAAACAAGGACTTTGAATGACACACTGGACCAGATGGACTTAACAGATATATTCAAAGCATTTCATCCTAAAACAGCAAAATACACATTCTTCTCGAGTGCATATGGAACATTCTCCGGAATAGATCACGTACTAGGTCAGGTCTCAAATCAGGTCTCAACCAGTACAAAAATATTGAGATCATACCATGCATAGTTTCAGACCACAATGCTATGAAACTTGAAGTCAACTGCAAGAAAAAATTTGGAAGGACCACAAATACATGGAAGTTAAAGAACATCTTACTAAAGAATGAATTGGTCAACCAGGAAATTGAAGAATTTTAAAAATACATGGAAGTAAATGAAAATGAAAACACAACAGTTCAGAACCTTTGGGATGCAGCAAAGGCAGTCCTAAGAGGGAAGTATATAGCAATACAGGCCTTCCTCAAGAAGCAAGAAAAGTCTCAAATACACAACCTCATCTCACACCTAAAGGAGCTGGAAAAAGAATGGCAAGTAAAGCCTAAATCCAACAGGCTAAGAGAAATAAAGATTAGAGCAGAAACCAATCATATAGAAATAAAAAAAACAGAACAGATCAATGAAACTAGGAGCTGGTTCTTTGAAAGAATTAATAAGACTGATAAACTCTTAGCCAGACTTATCAAAAAGAAAAGAGAAAGGACTCAAATAAATAAAATCATGAATGAAAGAGGAGAGATCACAACCAACACTGAAGAAATACAAACAATTAAGAGAATATTATGAGCAATTATATGCCAAAAAAGTAGGCAACCTGAAAGAAAAAGTAAATTCCTAGAAACCCATAAACTACCAAACCCAAAACAGGATGAAATAGAAAAGTTGAACAGACCCACAACCAGCAAAGAAATTGAATCAGTAATCAAAAATCTCCCACCAAACAAGAGTCCAGGGCCAGAGGCCTTCCCAGGGGAATTCTAACAAACATTTAAAGAAGAAATAATACCTATTCTTCTGAAAATGTTTCAAAAGATAGAAATGGAAGGAAAACTTCCAAACTCTTTCTATGAGGCCAGCATAATCTTGATCCCAAAACCAGACAAAGACCCCACTAAAAAGGAGAATTACAGACCAATATCCCTGATGAACATGGATGCAAAAATTCTCACCAAGATTCTAGCTAATAGCATCCAACAGTACATTAAAAGGATTATTCACCATGACCAAGTGGTATTTAGTCCTGGGCTGCAGAGGTGGTTCAACATCTGCAAATCAATCAATGTGATACACTACATTAATAAAAGAAAGCACAAGAACCATATGATCCTCTCAATTGATGCAGAAAAAGCATTTGACAAAATCCAGCATTCCTTCTGGATAAAAACTCTCTGCTGTGTAGGGATAGAGGGAACATACCTCAATATCATAAAAGCCATATACAAGAGACCCAGAGCAAATATCCTCAATGGGAAAAGCTGAAGGCTTCTCCCCTAAGGTCAGGAACACGACACAGATGTCCACTCTCACCACTGTTGTTCAACATAGTACTAGAAGTTGTAGCCTCAGCAATCAGGCAACAAAAAGAAATAGAAGGCATCCAAATCAGCAAAGAAGTAAAACTTTCACTCTTCGAAGACTACATGATACTCTATGTAGAAAACCCAAAGGGTCCACCAGGAAATTGCTAGAACCGATACAGGAATTCAGCAAAGTCACAGGATATAAAATCAATGCACAGAAGTCAGTTGCATTTCTGTACACTAACAATGAGACAGAAGAAAGAGAAATCAAGGAATTGATCCCATTTACAAAGCACCAAAAACTGTAAGATACCTAGGAATAAACCTAACCAAAGAGGCAAAGGATCTCTACTCTGAAAACTATAGAACACTTGGGGGCACCTGGGTGGCTCAGTTACTTGGCTCAGGTCATGATCCCAGGGTCCTAGGATCCAGCCCTGCATCAGGCTCCCTGCTCAGCAGGGAGTCTGCTTATCCCTCTCCTTCTGCCCCTCCCCCCTGCTCCTGCTTTTTTTCTCTCTCACTTTCTCTCAAATAAATAAATAAAAACTTAAAAAAAAAACCAAACCATATAACACTAATGAAAGAAATTGAGGAAGACACAAAGAAATGGAAAAACATTCCATACTCATGGATTGGAAGAATAAACATCATTAAAATGTCTATGCTACCCAAAGCAATCTATACATTCAGTACAATCCCCATCAGCATTTTTCACAGAGCTGGAACAAACAATTCTAAAATTTGTATGAAACCAGAAAAGACCCTGAATTGCCAAAATAATGTGGAAAAAGAAAACCAAAGCTGGAGGCATCACAGTTCTGGACTTCAAGCTGTATTACAAAGCTGTCATCATCAAGACAGTATGGTACTGGCACAAAAACAGACACATAGATCAATGGAAGAGAATAGAGAGCCCAGAAATGGACCCTCAACTCTATGGTCAACTAATCTTTGACAAAGCAGGAAAGAATGTCCAGTGGGAAAAAGACAGTCTCTTCAACAAACAGTGTTGGGAAAATTGGACAGTCACATGCAGAAGAATGAAACTGGACCACTTTCTTACACCATACACAAAAATAAACTCTAAATGGATGAAAGACTTAAATGTGAGACAGGAATCCATCAAAATCCTAGAGGAGAACACAGGCCGCTACTTCTTTGACCTCGGCCACAGCAATTTCTTGCTAGACACGTCTCCAAAGGCAAGGGAAACAAAAGCAAAAATGAAGTATTGGGACCTCATCAGGATAAAAAGCTTATTTATTTATTTATTTATTTGTTTGTTTATTTATTTATTTTTAATTTTTTAATTTTATTATGTTATGTTAGTCACCATACAATACATCATTAGTTTTTGATGTGGTGATCCACGATCCATTGTTTTCATATAACGCCCAGTGCTCCATGAGTTTGTGCCCTCCTTAATACCCATCAACAGGTTAACCCATCCCTCCTCCCCCTTCCCCTCTAAAACGCTGTTTGTTTATCAGAGTCCATAGTCTCTCATGGTTCATCTCTCCCTCCGATAAACAGCAAAGAAAACAGTCAACATAACTAAAAGGCAACCTACTGACTGGGAGAAGATATTTGCAAATGACATATCAGATAAAGGGCTAGTTTCCAAGATCTGTAAAGAACTTATCAAACTCAACACCCAAAAAACCCCAAATAATCCAGTCAAGAAATGGGCAGAAGACATGAACAGACATTTCTGCAAAGAAGACATCCAAAAGGCCAAAAAACACATGAAAAAATGCTCAACATCACTTGGCATCAGAGAAATACAAATCAAAACCACTGAATGGCTAAAATTAACAAGTCAGGAAACAATGTTGCCGAGGATTTGGAGAAAGGGGAACCCTCTTACACTGTTGATGAGAAAGCAAACTGTGGTGGGTGCAGCCACTGTGGAAAACAGTATGGAGTTTCCTCAAAAAGTTAAAAATAGAACTCCCCTATGGCCCAGCAATTGCACTATGAGGTATTTATCCAAAGGATACAAACAGTGATTTGAAGGGGCACATTCATGCCAATGTTTATATCCACAATAGCCAAAATATAGAAGCAGCCCAGATGTCCAATGACAGATGTATGGATAAAGAAGGTATATATATATGTATATATACACATACATAGAATGGAATGTTACTCAGCCATCAAAAAGAATGAAATCTTGCCACTTGCAACAATGTGAATGGAACTAGAGGGTATTATGCTAAGTGAAATAAGTCAGTCGGAGAAAGACAAATACCATATGATTTCATTCATACATGGAAGTTAGGAAACAAAATAGATAAACATAGGTGAAGGGAAGGAAAAATAAGATGAAAACAGAGAGGGAGGCAAACTATAAGAGACTCTTAACCATAAGGAACAAAGTGAGGGTTGCTGGAGGGGAGAGGGATGGAAGGATGGGGTAACAGGGTGAGGGCATTAAGGAGGGCATGTGATGTAATGAGCACTGGGTGTTATATGCAACTGAGAAATCACTGAACTCTACCTCTGAAACTAATAATACAGTATATGTTAACTAAGTTGAATTTAAATAAAAAATTAAAAAAAAAATAAATCTAGGTCTTTAGGGATAGTTGTTGATACTCTTGGTATATAATATTATCTACCCTGATAGGGTTTGTTGTGAGGTAATAGACAAAAACTCTGAGTGAGGCATGTGGTACATAGAAGCCATTTAAAAAATCTTAACTTACTGTTCTAATCACATTTTTTCTCTCCCACAGCTTCAAGATATCCATTTACACATTTTCTATCATATTTGACATTTAATTAGAAATAAATGACATATCCTGTTTAAATTTCCACTTCTGATTTCCTGGTTTGCTTCATGCATTCGGTGTCATTTTAATATTTTATGAAATTAACAAAGAATTTTGTTGGAGTACATCCATTTAAAAAATATTGTAAAGTATTATAAAGCAATATTTTACATTTTAGTATTTTGAATAAGTTTCTACTGTTTAAGAGGCAATGATATCCCCTCCTTACCAGTATCCTTGTTTTTGACAAGTTAAATTTTTATCCTTGAAATTTCCTCAATTATTCTTACCAATTTTGGGGAACGCATCTTCTCTGCTTCTATTGCAAAAATTCCTGATATGACAAACTGAGAACAAAAAAAGGCACACATAAAGTATCTTTGTTATCACCCAAGAAATTCCTCTGACAACTTCAGTAACGTTTTAAAATAATTAATAACAAGTTTAAGGAAAGGTCTATAAAATGTAACATCATGAAACTTCATTAGCTGCTAAATTTAGAATCCATAACAATTTTATTACATTTGAAAATAATTTATGTTAGATTTTTTTCACTTCTTGGGATTTCCCAAGTATCCACAATGATTGCTGAGAAAGTATAACTAATAACAAATTAAATGAGTTATTTGTAGATAATTTTCCAAAAACAGAATCATAAGAAGCCTTTTAATTTTTCAAAGCAAATGATATTTAATATGGAGATATGAGACCATTTAAATATGTTTGATGAGGTGTGAGATGAAATCCCTGAATTTCTAAAGTTCCTAAAAGTTTCCTGTGCCTCTAGCTCCTTCACTTCCCTGGCAGTGTCCTGGTGGTCTCTGCTTTCTGAGTATAATGCACTTTTAATGCCAAATACACAGAGTTAGCTCAGACTTCACAGGGTAAGGGCATATTTCCCAATAAGACTGTGTTCACTTCAGACACCAGCCATAAGCTTGGGGATTTCCAGACCACCTGGACTTCTGACCAACTGGCTACAAATATAAGCTTTCCCACTACCCATCTCAGGTTTGATAATTTGCTAGAGTGACTCATAGAACCCAGGAAAGTGCTATACTTACAATTTTATTAGAAAAGATACAAATCAGGGCCAGTTAAATGAAGAGATGCAGAGGGTGAGGTCTAGAATGGTCTGAAGCATGATGCTTCCATGTCCTCAGCATGCATCACCCTCCTGGCACATCAATGTATATTACCAACCAGGAAACCTACCCGAGCCTCAGTCTCCACAGTTTCATTATGGGTTTTCGTTATGTACCTATGGTTGGTCTTTCTGGCATGACCAGCTCCTGAACACTCAGGTATGGTGCAAGGGGCCCAGGAATAACAAAGACACTCTTATCACTTGGAAAATTTCCCAGGAACCAGGGAGTCAAAGCCAGCCAAATTCTCTATTATACATCAGAGAGCTATGGATGTCACACTCATTGAAATAAGAGAGGGCTCTCTCCCCACTTTTGTATCAATTATTTTTTAGATTCCTCAAAGAGTAATGAGCTTTTAATATTTTTTAAAAGTCCTCTTTCTTGAGGAACCTGAGCTAATTTCTTTCTCCTTTTCTTTTCTTCTCTTTTCTTTTTTCTTTTCTTTTCCTTTCCTTCCTTCCTCCCCCCGCCCTTTTTTTGCTCATCCAAAGAGCAATTGAAGTTTGAAATGAATTTGGTTGAAACACCAAAATTCCTATTGTAGTTCTATGGTAGCCCCTGGAAAAATCACCTAGTAATAAATCCATGGTTTTCTATTAAAGAGATAGAGGGAGGGAACCATTATTGGATTAATATTATACTTGTATTTAGGATGGAATAAAGGAATTTTTTTAACATGATTTATGGCATGGAGGATAGATACAATTTTACTGGTTTCATTTAAGAACTTCTTGTCGATTTATTTTTTAAAAACTTTTATTTAAATTCAACTTAGTTAACATATACTGTATTATTAGTTTCAGGGGTGGAATTTAGTGATTCATCAGTTGCATAGAACACTCAGTGCTCATTACATCATGTGCCCTCCTTAATGCCCATCACCCAGTTACCCCATCCTTCCACCCCCCTCCCCTCTAGCAACCCTCAGTTTGTTCCCATAGTTAAGAGTCTCTTATGGTTTGCTTCCCTCTCTGTTTTCATCTTATTTTATTTTTCCTTTCCTTCACCTATGTTTATCTATTTTGTTTCTTAAATTCCATGTATGAATGAAATCATATAGTATTTGTCTCTGTCTGACCGGCTTATTTTACTTAGCATAATATCCTCTAGTTCCATCCAGGTCATTGCAAGTTATCTGTATTTTTAAGAGTCCTTGTCTTTTAGAGATGCATGCTGAAATATTTACAAATAAAATTATGTGATGTCTAGGAATTGCTTCAAAATAATCTGAGTAAAATAGGGAAAGTGAATAGAAGAATGGATGAAGCAAGACTAAATATGAGCTGATAATGGATACCAGAGGGTCAATATACTATTCTACTTTTAAATGTTTGAAATTTTCCATAATAAAAGGCTTGGCATGCTAAAAAATAAACTTCTTGTTGAGTGCATGAGCTTTTATTACTAGAAAACACACATTGTTATAGTGAATCTACCCACATGAATGTTTAATAGACTGCTATTGAAAACTATTTTATTAACAGAAAATAGCATTTAAAAATAATTTAATCTGCAGTTTAATTTTTGAAATGTAAGAATCACACCCAAAAGTCACCTATCCTGAATATTTTATTATTATCTGGCATTGGTTGGAAAGACAGTTGTTTCTGAAAATCTTTTGCACAGTGAAGGAAACCATCAATAAAACAAAAAGCCTACTAAATGGGAGAAGATATTTGCAAATGATATATCCGATAAGGAGCTAATATCCAAAATATATAAAGAACTTGTACAACTCAACACCAAAAAACAAGTAATCCAATTAAAAATGGGCAGAAGACATGAACAGACATTGTCCCAAAGAAGAAATACAGATGGCCAACCGACATGAAATGATGCTCAACATCACTCATCATTAGGGAAATGCAAATCAAAGTCACAATGAGATATCACCTCACACCTGTCAGAATGACTAAAATCAAAAACATAGGAAACAATAAGTGTTGGTGAGGATGTGGATGAGGAACGTCGTGCATTGTTGGTGGGAATGCAAGCTGGTGCAGCCACTGTGGAATACAGTACATAGGTTCCTCAAAAAATTAAAAACAGAATTAGCATATGATCCAGTAATTCCACTGTTGGGCATTTATCCCAAGAAAATGAAAACACTAATTTGAAAAGATATATTCACCCCTATGTTTATTGCATCATTATTCACAGTAGCCAAGATATGGAAGCAACACAATTGTTCAACCATAGATGAATGGATAAAGAAGTGGTATATAACATATAATGGAATATTACTCAGCCATTCAAAAAATGAAATCTTTCCATTTACAACAACGTGGATGGATCTAGAGGTTATAATGCTAAGCAAAATAAGTCAGTCAAAGAAAGACAAATACCATATGATTTCACGTCACATAGGATGTGGAATTTAAGAAAACAAAATTAACAAAGAAGAAAAGAGACAAACAAAAAACCAAACTCTTAACTGTAGAGAACAAACTGGTGGTTACCAGAGACAAGGTGGGTTGGGGGTTGGGTGAAATAGGTGAAGGGGATTAAAAGTACATTTATTGTGATGAGCAGTGAGTAATGTATAGAATTGTTGAATCATTATATTGTGCACCTGAAACTAATATAACCCTGTATGTTAATTATAATTGAATGAAAAATAAATAAATATTTAAAAAGATAGTTGTTGTGCATAGTTATGCATCAAGAATGGATTTTTTTCCATTGGTATAAACTGCATGTATGCATGCAGTCTTTCTAAAAAAAGACTATCCACAGTCAGCAATGAGGGCAGCCATACATGTTCCTTCCTCAGAAACATGGGGCCTTTCACCATCAGAGATTTTCATGTCTTTTCAAAGTATGAAGAAAATAAAATGGTATGATATGATAGAGGATCTTGGGGGTGAATTTTTTTTTTAAGATTTTATTTATTTATTTGACAGAAAGAGACACAGCGAGAGAGGGAACACAAGCAGGGGGAGTGGGAGAGGGAGAAGCAGGCTTTCCGCGAGCAGGGAAGTGGGGCTTGATCCCCGGACCCTGGGATCATGACCTGAGCCGAAGGCAGACACTTAACAACTGAGCCACCCAGGCGCCCCTTGGGGGTGAATTTTAAGAGGTTTTTCAAAAAGGTCTCTTGGAGGGTGCCTGGGTGGCTCAGCTGGTTAAGCGACTGCCTTAGGCTCAGGTCATGATCCTGGAGTCCCAGGATCGAGTCCAGTATCGGGCTCCCTGCTCAGCGGGGAACCTGCTTCTCCCTCTGACTCTACCCCCTCTCATGTGCTCTCTCTGTCTCTCATTCTGTCTCTCTCAAATAAATAAATAAAATCTTAAAAAAAAAAAAAGAAGGTCTCTCAGAGAAGGTGACATTGAAGCTGACAATAACCATCAAAACTTGGGGGGTGAGCCTCTCCAGGAGAAGAAACTGCTACTGCAAAGGACCTAAGCCTCAGTGCAAGTGCACTTCCCTCTTGGCAGCCTCCCTCATCTTTGCCAGTTGTTAATGGCCAGCTGCTGTAAGTACCTATGGTCCATGTTTCCATAATAACTCTCAAATATATTGAAAAAAAAATTACACACATGTTCATTTGCCTCTTTATTTATTCAAACCCCCTTAGTTCAAAATTGAATTTAGATAACTTGCATAAATGCATGCATTAGGTTTAAAAATTAATAAACAGAAATAATTGGTAGGTAAATACACTAGGGATAAAAAGAGTACATAATCAGCTGAGGCCAGGGGTAATTTTAGTCCAGTGAAACTGTAGTATGGGTCACTGAACAATCAAAGGATCGGACAGAACTTGTCTTCACTTTTGACTCTGAGGCTAGTGGTGGCTTTCTTACTGTGTGGTAACATAATAATAGGGCATGTAAATATATGTAACTCAAGTGTGGCTCACCACACTGGGTGACCAATGCTCTCAAACTCCTGTTGGATTACCACCATAACTCTGAGGACAGACTCAGTTAATCACTGTGTCAGAACGAAAACATATACTGCACTTGCTCTGTCAGCTAACACCACATTATTTTTCTTTTTTCGCAGGAAAACTCAATGAAAGAGTTCTCTAAATTTGCTCTGGCTTCTGATTCTTTTTAAAAATCATTTCAATCAGGTTTTCAGCTCCACCTGACGATGAACCTCTTCTTGTCAAGATCACTCATGACCTCAATGTTGCAAAAGCCAATGGCAATTTTGGATCTTATCTCATCTAACTTGACCTATCTATAGTCATTGAGAATTCACTACTCCCCCCTTGACTCTGCCTTCTTCAGTTGGCTTCCAGGATAGTATACTCTCTTGTTTTTCTCCTCAATTTTCTTTGCTTGTCCCTCTTCTTCAATCTGAATTCCTAATGCTGGAGATGCCCCAGAACTCAGGCCATAGTCCTCTTCTCTACAAATGATATAACTTCTTGCTAATTTCATCTTGTCTCATTGCATTAAATACCATCAGTATGCCAATGACCTTACATTTATACTTTTTTTCCCCAAACTCCAGACTCATAGGTATAAGCAGGATACTTGGTATGTGTAAGGTCTAAGACATCTCTGATGTCTAAAAGGGATTTCAAACCCAACATGTCCCAAATTGAACACCTGAAATTCCACCCCCTTTAAACTCATAGCCTTACCCATCTCAGTCAATGATAAATCCATTCTTTTAATTGTTTGACCCACTATTTTGAAGTCTCCTTTATTTCCTTCCACTGCTTCACTTCCCATATCCAAGCCATTAGGAAATCTTTGGGGTTCTAATATAAAAATGTATCCAGAATTAACTTTTCCTTTTACTACCTCTCTGGTTTGAGCCACTATACTCTCTCACCTACATAACTATAATCAGATCTTTTAAAAGGCTCCTTGCTTGAACCTTTGCTCCTTTATAATCTTTTAATGGTTCTTTAATACTTAAGTTAGATCATGTCATTCCTCTGTTCAACAACTTGCAATGGCTCTCAATGTTTTTGGAGTACATCTAATGACTGCAAGTCCTTAGGTTAACACACTTCCTATCATATAGCTGACCTCTTTTCCTACCAGTCTCTCCTAGCCCAATTTGCTCCATACAAACTGGCCATTTGTTCAGTAAATGGTCCACGCTTGCTCTCAGCCTAGGGTCTGCTCTCCTTGTACACTCTTTCTTCAGATATCCCTTGTGGCTTATCACTTCAACTCCTTCAAGTCTGTGTTCAAATGTCTTTTCTCAATGAAATTTGAATGTCCTATAAAAATTGCAACCTTATACATTTTTTCCTCCTCTACATTATTTTTTCCCACAGTCCTTTTCATCTTTTAATACATTATCTTTTGCTAGAAGGCAAGCTTTACAAGGGTAGGGATCTTGATCTCTTTTGTTCACTACTGCAACTGAAATACTTAGAACAGAGCCTGGCTTTCATTAGGTAGTGAATATTCGCCAAGTGAATGAAAAATATTTTTGTGAGATAGGCAGATATTTTTGAGAAGTCTGTGGGAAAATGGCAGGAGGTAGAATATTTTACCCCATGCTATAAGATAATATACAACCCTTAGAAATCCTTGTTGAATTCTTCCAAATTCCTCTTGGGTCAAGAGCTCCCCGCTCTTTCTTCTTTTCTCTTTTGTCAAAATACTTTTCAAAGTCCCTTCTATTGCCCCAACCATTAAGCTCTAGCTCTCAGCTTGCCTATATTATTGGCAAACATGAGTCTTATAAGTAAACATTTACTACCTATCTAAAATGCCCTTTGAGAAACTTACCATTCATTGTCCCTAACTTTCATTCAACTAAATAGAATCTTTGTATGGAAGAATTTTATAAATAAATTTATCATCTTAAAATAGCTTCAGTAGATATGAGAATGAATTTCTTGACAGCAGGAATTGTATGTTTTCACAGATGGTATCTCTACATTATTGCCTGGCCACAGAAACTGGCACAAATACATTGAATAAATGAATGCATGATCATCAGTGAGGTAATTTACTCACAAACAAGAATGCCCCAAATGGGTATCCTGATATCAAGGTTATAGGCAGGTAATTTATTGAAATTGAATCAAATTCTCTGATATATAAGTGTATCCAGAAATATCCCAGAGCACAGTGGATCAGACCAACCATTACTTGGGCAGCCTGTAAGAAAAGAATGTCATAATCAATTATCCAGATATATAAAATTTCAAGAGAGTTACAAATTGGGTGATAGAAAGGGCATGGGAGAAATATAGCTTCTGTGTTTCTGAATCATAGGGGTCTTTGCCACTACTCTTGTTCAGCCCTAGAAATTATCAAAAACTGGGGAGAAGACAAGGTAATGGAGGAAGGTAGTGGCCATAGAAGTGCTTGGAATCTCTACATGTACCTCGTACAGGGGTTATTCATGAGGATTTCCTAGCAATTTGTAGAGGTGTGGTTGCTTTCAAGTAAATGAAGGTGTCTAGGGACTTATTTATGGACGAGGATACTTAGCATCCTCTAGTTCTGAGAGAAGAACTGTAGTCTCTGCTGCTCCTTCTGCCTCTTCCTCTTGTCTGTACTCTCAGTGCCAGTTCTTTTCTCTGATACATTTCTACCATCTCCATACCCCTCAACCAGTTAATGGGACAATGATTTTCTTCTGTTAGCAATTTTGACTTTTGGCACCAGGAGGTGAGAGGATCACTTGCAACCATACCTGCTGAATCCTAAGATTCTGGTCCCAGTGGTCTTAGGCATTTTCCTAAACCAAGATTTATCTTACAGTCCTGGTTTTTAATCTGACTCAAGAGTCCACTAATTAGGGTATATTATAGAGAAAGCTGTAGCATGCTAGATTTGGTTGGGGTGAAGGAGTAGGAGTAGTGCTCCAGAATATCACCTTCCCCAAGATAAATGTACAAGAAGTATGCCGAGAACACAATGCTGTGAGATGATCGATGTCTACAACGCCCTGTGATCTAGATTACCTCTTTTATATACCCCTGACCTCATCATCTTCTTTAGGACCCACAGTCTTACATTTACTTTAAATCATAAACATACATAGACAAAAGAAAATCATAGGGGTAGGATTGCTGGAACTCATTCCATCAGTTCTCTTTTACTAGGATGTTGAGGCAGAGGAGTCACTGTCTTCTTTTAAAAATATTTGGAACTTGCAATATCAAGGTAATTTATCCACTCAAGTAGCACTTAGTCCTTACCCCCACCATTCTGGTTTCTTTTTTCAACACAATGTGGGATGATGTCATATAACCTAAAATATAGCATTAGAGAAAATGAATGGGATATATTTTTAGAACAAAATGTAAAAGAATAAATAATGATTTTGTCAGATAAGACACTTAAAAGTTATGGAGAAATTTGTTCTTGCATTTTCTAATTTTTCACAATGAAACAATTCTCTGAAATAATTTAAAATCAACCCATTGATATACTCTCTTGAACATTGATAATGACCTCTTAAAAACTCTAATAGTCCTATTAGATTTTATCCATCTTTTATGAACTTTAAAGACACTCTGAGAGCCCTTAGGATTCTTAGAGGCAGACAACAGAATTTAATCTGGCTGGTTTAAGCAAAACAGGATATTAGCGAGCTCAAAGAATCACTGGTAAGGTTAAGTTTGTAGGCCAATGCCCAGAGGCAAACCACCGATCTAGATTGAGGACGTGTCCTTGCTACTTCCCACCCCAGAACTCTGCTGCAGATGGTCAAACCTTCCCTGCCTCCCCGGGCCATCATCTGTGTAAGCAAAACTGAAGCTCAGTGTAGGGTCTATTTTGTTCTCTTCCAAATCATACTCTGTGCAAGAGTATGTGATTTGTAGCACTAGACCACATGACCACCCTCTGACTACAGGGGAGGCTGGGGAATATAATTTTTTCGGACTCAACTTTGAAAAGGTAGCTTTCACAACCTAGCAACCAATTAAAAAAAAGATGTTCAAAGGTATGGCACTCATCTCTTGAGTTTAGTAGAGGTCAGCATGAATTTACTCCTAGGTTACTGCAGCAGCAATTCTAGTGTGCCTCCAAATTAATCTAATTCACAGAAAGGTGTCTAGAAACAACTACCCATCAAATACTGTAGTGGCTTCTGCCGTCTTTATGGCTCCATCAGGCTGGGAGACTGAGCTTTGTTCGCCTGCATCTGCCTTACAACTTGAGCAGGTGCTTCTCTTGAGTCCTCAGTGCAATTGTAGCAGCTTCCAATTGTCTAATGGTCAAAATTGGAAATGCCCCCTAACTATAACTTACTAAAGAATAAAAAAGTACAAAACAATAATCCAATAACCACAGCTGAGGAACTTAAATCCTTAAATCCAGTCTCTATCCTATGACCACAATGATATTTCTAAACTGAGAATCAAGTGTGGAAATCACCTGTTCAGAATCTTTCACTGGCTCCTTGTTGCCTTCAGGCCTCAGTGAACATTCTTTTACGCGGCACATTAGAGTTGGGTAGGATTTGATCTCAACTTCCTTCTCCCCACATAGTACGCCATCCATTCCTGACCACTGACATTATCATCATGTAGCTTTAACTCATGTTTTTAAAGTAACTTCCCATATACATCTTTGCTGCTGTAAAACCTCAGTGTCAAAATGTCTGGCTCTAGCAATGTATTTTTAAATTGTTGGAACTTGATAGTTGTTTGCTAAATCAATCCCACAATAAAATTAAATTTCTATCTATTGATCAACCATACAACCATATTATGTATAAATGGATAGATTTGTTTACATCAGTTATGTAACATGTTTGGGAAGGTCAGCCTTAACGCATAGATTCTCTGGCATTTATTGAGTTAATTTTGGATAGACCATGAGGTATGACAAAAATAGAGTCATTCTCCAGAGTGTGTGAATCCAAGAAAAAACAAACAGGCTGATCAGTACATATGGACTTGGGGTAAGGACAATGAGTTCTGGTTTTGATGTTGAGGGTCAGACTGAATTTCTATGGGCAAGGCATATGAATTGCAGAAAGTGATGCTCAGAAGAGTCACTTCTCACATGGGGAACTCTCTGTGGCTTGCTCCAGGTGAGCAAAGGAAGAATTTACTTATTTAATTATGGTTAAAGATTCTCCCAAGTAATACTTGCCAACCCAGCTAGGAAAGAATACACAGACAGAGAAACTCTTAACTCACAGTTCTTGGAAATCAACCATTCTTATCATCAAGAATATGATGTCTATATATTTTCTGCTGCAAAATCTAAAGCACATCTCCTACTAAACCACAAAGAATATCGGAATATGATCAAAAGGTGGAAGGCAGGAGTCAGTATTGCCAGTACTTGCTCCATGACCCTGGGATCCCCAAGTCACTATACTCTATGTTCTCCTCTGTAAATTAGCCAACCTACCTTCATCTGAGAGGATGCTGTGTGTGTAAAACAGGTCAGTTATTGGAAACACACAATAGAAGAAGGGGTATTGAAAGGAATAAATAAAAAGTAGAATGATGTATTAATTGGGGTTCTTCCCAACTGTGTTTGGGAAGCACTCTGACTAGGGGGTCGTTGGGAATACCTGCCACCTAGGGTAGTTTTATTCTTGGCAACAGTGACAACCTGCTAAAGCTCCCTACACTCACGTGTAGCCTTCTTGGTTCGTTTTCTCCGATGTGGTGCCCTTGGTTCAGGGTTTTGCAGCTCCGACATCTGGTCGGGCGCTGCTTCCTCGGTTGTGGCCCTCATCCTCCCTTCGCGTGGTTCCAACTCTGCGGTTGTGGCTGAGAGCGCGGCATCAGGGGCCGCTGCGCGAGGAGCCCCGCGTGGACCCCCACAGCATGGTGAGATCCCTGCAGTTTCACGAAGCCTGCAAGTTCCCACGATGAGGGCAGGGTAGTGGGTTGACAGCAATGCCGCTCTTAATTGGTTGTGTCAACATCATACTCTGTCTTTGGAGGCTGTGGTTGATGCTGCCCGCAGGCTGATCACATGGTGGTCCTACCCCTAACTGCAGAGACGCCCTCCTTGGAAGAAGCCTCATCATCAGAAGCCCCCTGATTCTCCAGATGAAGTACCCTGCCCTACTGGGGGCTTGTACTGAGAAGGGGAAAACCAATAATAAGCAAGATCCATAAGGAAAATTTATACTGTAAAAGTGACACAAACTAAAGAGAACAATTAAGTACAGAGGGAAATAGGGTATGTGTATGGATGGAAATGTAAAGAAGGGCATTCACAAAAGTCCTCCTTATGAACAGGACATTTGATCAAAGACCCCAAGAAAGTGAAGGAGAGAACCTTGTAAATATCTGGGAAGAGAAGGTGCCCAGTATAAGGAATGGCAACAGGACAGTGTCTGAGGCTGCTCAAGGAAGAAGGTGTGGCTAGAGTAGGAATGAGAAGAGGGAGCCAGATCATACAGGGCCTTGTTAGGACTTCGGCTTTACCTGTGAGTAGGATGAGATGCTATTGAAAGTTTTACGTTTAACATTTTATCATGGAAAATTTCAAATATGCAGAAAAAAATATGATAGATCTCATAGAGCGCCATTACCCAGCCTCAACAATTACACTTTGCAACCTTGTTTTTTTATCAATTACCCTTCTCATTGTTTATTTTTTTCTGGTCCAGGCAACATATAATTTCACCTTTAAATATTTCAGTGTGTGTTCTAATAGTTAAGAGTTTAAAAAAAAAATAATATCATCATTAGACCCAATAAAACTAACAATAGTTTTTGATCTTATCTAATATCTAATTCATACTAAAATTCACTGATTGTCTTAAAAATGTCTTTTTGTAGTTGATTAGTTTGAATCACTATTCAAATAAGGTCCACTTACTGCATCTTTTTGCTTTGTGTCTTAAGTCTTTTAAAAACTTGCAGTTTTCCTCCTTTTTGAAATGCTGTGTGTTTACTGAAAAAAGTAGGCAGATCATTTGTCCCTTATAATTTTCCACATTCTGAATTTATCTAATTGCTTCTGTGTGGTGTCATTTAACTTGTTTCTCTATTCTTCATATTTCCTATAAACTAGTAGTCATATATAGAGGCTTCATTAGATTTAGGTTCAGATTTTCTGGCAAAATGCTAGCTAGTTGGAGCTATTTATTTCCTTTGCATCACCATGGGAGACAGTTGATTGACTGGTTGCCTTGCTTTAGTGATAAAAATTGAACAGTACAATTAGGTTTTGTTTTGATTTTCCCACTAAACATTTGCTCATCAATTTTTCTCTAATGAATTTTAGAATCTATTGATGATATTTACTTAGATCCATACCATTGGAGATTCCACAATCATGGTTTTCTTAGTCCTATTATTTTTCTTAATTTATTGTCTGATATTCTTCTGAAAAGAGTAAATTCCCTTGAGGAATTATTTGATTCTCCAAAAATAGTTTGTATAATAATGTTAAAGGTCAAAGGCATTCTGGAATGGCATCGTAAAGACCTCCAAAAATCTGCTTCTCCATAAAAGCAATGAAGACATTGGATAAATATTGTCAAAATCAACTTTTCAGAATTCTGGAAATTAATCAAAGGCTTGCAACAATCTGAGAAGTGTTTATTCAAGAAAAACGGCTGACTTTTGGTAACAATTTTTGTGGTGTTTTAACTTGTCCTATTTCCACTCTCATCTTTCTTGTAGCCTTTGAAAACACAGTTTCAGAATGATGCTAACTGTGAAAACAAGCAGCCAAACAGCCATTGGAGAGGACAGAACAGATTCAGAATTCTCCCCAAAGCCCTCCTCCCCTAGAATGGCCACTATTTGATCAGTATGGCAGCTCCTTAGAAAAGCTCCATTCATAGCGCTTATCTTTATTTGACCTGACCTAGAGCTTGTTCAATGAGAAAAGCCCTATTCTAGGCTGTATGTATAGGTGGCTTTTTAAAAACTGCCAATGCCAGCTACCTGGAAGCAATACAAGTAATAATATCAGCAAAACAGACTGGATGAAAAACTTGAAAATCTAAGACACTGTAAAGCTCTGACATATTCCTTGACATCTAGTAGGCCTCATGCATGTGCAGGGTTGTGCACATGCCAAGGAAAGACCTAAGAAGACTCTAATTTCTGGCTGAGCTTGAGGCTGTGTGTGAACAAGAAGTGAACACTAAGGCAGAGTTTTAAGCTCCCAAAATGTTGAAGGCATTCTCTAACAACATACAGATCTCTTCAGTAAGGACTGGGAAACTTGTAGCCCCAAGCAACTTAAGTATATCTCACTCCAGTCATCAGCTGACCACTAAGTTAATCAAGCAGAAATTCAGTGATTACACATGACAAATACAGACTTTACAAAATTAGCCCTGGAAAGCCTCTAAACAAACAGCAACAACAAATACTAGAACTCTGATAAAAACTCTCAGGATCTGATTTCCCAAGTTGTCTCATTATATTGTTTAGAATGTCCAGTTTTCAACAAAAAATTATGAGACATACAAAGAAACTGGAAAATATGGGCCATAGACAGGGGAAAAAAAGGCAATAATATAAAGTGTTCCTGAGGATGATAAGCTTAATAGACAAAGACTTAAATCAGCTATTGTGACTATATTCAAAGAGCTAAGGAAAACTATATCTAAAGAATAAAAGGAAAAGTATGAGAACAATATCTCACAAAATAGAGAATATCAATAAAAAACTGAAATTATAAAAATAGAACCAAATAGAAACTCTGGAGTGGAAAAGTACAATAATTGAAATGAAAAATTTCCTGGAGAAGCTCAACAGCAAATCTGAGCAGGCAGAAGAAAGAATTAGAAAATTTGATGCTAGATTAATTGAAATTATTCAGTCTGATGAAGAGAAACAAAAAGAATACAGAAAAATGAACAGAGCCTCAGTGATCTGTATACCATCCAGCATATGAATATAAGCATAATGGGAAAGTGAGAAGAAGAGAAAGAGAGAAGGGGCATAAAGGATAGTTGAAAAGATAATAGCCAAAAATTTCCCAAGTTTGATGAAAAATATTAATCCAAGAAGCACAACAAATTCCAAGTAGAGTAAACTCAAGGGGACACATCAAAGTCAAAATGTTGAAAGCCATCATAGAAAGAAAATCTTGAAAGGAGCAAGAGGAAAAGCAAGTTATGTTCAAGAAATTCTCAGTAAGATTAACATCTGATTTATCATTAAAAAAACAAACAAAAACATCTGACTTATCATAAACCATGGAGGTCAGCAGACAATGTAATGGTATCTTCAAAGTCCTAAAAAAAAAGGAATATCAAAATGAATTCTATATCCAGCAAAAGTAAAAGTAACTTTTAAAAATTCCCAGGCATATAAAAACTAAAAGAATTCATTGCTACTAGACCTTCCCTACAAGAAACACTAAAGGAAGTCCTTCATGCTGAAAGAAAAAACATTAGACATTAAGTCAACTCTACATGAGGAAATAAAAAGCATTTATAAAAGTTACTAGAGGAGTAAATATAAAAGTCAATGTAAATATATTTTTGTTTGTAACTCATTCTCCTATTTTATTTAAAAGACAATTGTATAAAGCAATAATTAAGAGGAGGGAGAATATCCCAACTCATTCTATAGAGCCAGTATTGTCCTGATACTAAAACCAGACAAAGACATCACAAAAAAAAAGAAAACTAAAGACCAATAAGCCTCATGAATATATACACAAATCTTCAACAAAACAAATCCAGCAACATATAGAAAGGATTATATACTATGACCAAGCAGGTTTTATCCTAGGAATGCAAGGTTGGTTTTACGTCTGAAAATCAATCAGTATACTACACCTGTTAATTGAAAAAGCACAAAAAGCAAATGATCATCTTAACAGATAAAAAAAGCATTTGAAACAAACAAACAAACATTCTTTCATGATAAAAATACTAAATAAGATAGGAATAGAAGAAAAACTCCCTCAATCTGATGAAAAGCATCTATGAAAAATCCACAACTAACATCATACTTAATGGAGAAAGACTAAATTATTTCTCCTTAAGAGCTGGAACAAGACAAGGATGGTTATTCTCCCCTCTTCTATTCAATGTCATACTGAAGGTTCTAGCCAGGGAAATTAGGCAATAGGAAGAAATAAAAAGCATCAGATTAACCAAGAAAGAAGTAAAACTACCTTTGATCACAGACAGCATTATAATGTATATAGAAAATTCTGAAAAATCCACAAAAATGATTAAAACTAATAAGTTCAGCAAGTTGGCAGGAAACACAATCACTACATAAAATCAATTGCATTTCTATACATACATCATGGATCAGAATATTTAATATTAATGTAAGATAGTAATCCTCACATTGAGTATGTAAAGTCAACATAATCCTTATCAAAATCTCAACTGATTTTCTTGCAGAAATTGACAAGCCAATCCTAAATTAGGGAAATACAAGGGACCCAGAATAGCTCAAATGATTTTGAAAAAAAAGAAAAACATTGGAAGATTCATAGTCTTCTTGATCTCAGTGCTTACTACAAAGCTACAGTAATCAAGACAGTGTGATACTGACAGGAAGACAGACATAAAAATCCATAGTAACAGAATTGAGATTCCAGAAATAAACCCTTACATTTATGGCTGATCAATTTTTGACAATGGTATTCAGAAAATTCAATGGGAAAGTATAGGCTTTTCAACAAATGGTGCTGGGAAAACTGGATATCCACATGTAAAAGAATGAAGTTTGATATCTATCTCACAACATATATAAAGTTAACTCAAAATTGATCAAGGACCTAAATGGAAGTGCTAAAACTCTAAAATGCCTAGAATAAAGCATAGGTGAAATTATCCATGACCTTGAATTGGGTAACAGTTTCTTAGATATGACACTAAATGCACAAGTGATAAAAGAAAAAACAGAAAAATTTGACTTCGTCAAAATTAAGAACTTTTATGTAGCAAAAGATACCAGCAAGAGAGTGAAAAGACAGCCCACCTAATGGAAGAAAATATTTGCAAATCATACATCAGATAAGGGACTTGTATTGAGAATACATAAAGAACTCTTACAACTGAATAATAAAAAAGAAAATCTACTTAAAAATTTGGCAAAGGTACATGAAAAGGTGCTCAACATCACTAATCTTCAAGGAAATGCCTATCGAAACCACAATGAGATATTAGCTCATACCTGTTAGAATGACTGTTATTGAAAAGATAAGAAATAAGTTTTGGTGAGGGTGTGGAGGAAAGGGAAGCCTTGCACACTGTTAGTGGGAGGGTAACTGGGTATAACTACTTCGGAAAATAGTATGAATTCTCCTCAAAAAATAAAAAACAAACAAACAAATGAACAAATGAAGAAAAAAGAGACAAACTAAAAACCAGACTCTTAAATACAGAGGACAAACTGGAGGTTGCCAAAGGGGAGGTGGGTGGGGGGATGGGTGAAATAAAGGGAATTAAGAATACATTTGTCTTGATGAGCACTGAGAAATGTATGGAATTGCTGAATCATTATATTGTACACCTGAAATTAATATAACACTATATATATATAGTATAATTAATTATACTAGTATAATAGTATAATTAATTATACTAGTATAATTAATACTAGTTACTAATACTATAATTAATACTAGTATAATAGTATAATTAATTATACTTGAATTTAAAAATTGAAAATAAAACTACCATGTGATCCAGTAATTTCACTGCTGGGTATTTATCTGAAGGATATGAAATCACTATCTTGAAAAAAATATCTGCACCCCATGTTCATTGCAGCTATATTTACAAGATATGGAAATGATCTAAGTGTCCACTGGTAGATGAAGGGATAACAAAAATGTCTCTCACACACACACACACACACACACACAGGAATATTATTCACCCACAATAAAGAAGGAAATCCTGACATTTGTAACAACATGATGGACCTTGAGGACATTACGCTAAGTGAAATAAGTCAGAAAGAGAAAGGCAAATACTGTATGATACCACTTATATGCAGAATTTAAAACAAACGAACAAAGAGAAAAAAAAAAACCCTCATAGATACAAAGAACAGAATGGTGCCTGCCAAAGGTAGGGGCTGGGGCTTGGGCAAAATGGGTGAAGGTGGCCAAAAGGTACAAACTTCCAGTTATAAGATAAGTAAGTCCTGGGGATGTAATGTATAACATAGTGACCACAGTTAAAAATACTGTATTATGTATTTGAAAATTCCTAACAGAGTAGAGCTTAAAAGTTCTCAACACACACATACACATACACACACACACACACAAATTTATAACTATGTATGGAGATGGATGTTAACTAAACTTATTGTGGCAATCATTTTACCCATATATACATATATCAAAACATTATGTTGTTCACCTAAAACTAACACAATGTTATATTTCAATTATATCTCAATTTAAAAAAAATTGCAAATGATTGGAATTGACAGTCTCCTGCAAAAGATACACAAATGGCCAGTAAGCATGTAAAAAGATGTTCAACCTCATTAATCATTAGGTAAATGCAAATTGAAACCACAATGAGATACCACTTCACACCCACTAGGATGGCTACAATTAAAAATCCAGGTAATAAGTGTTGGTGAGGATGTGAAGAAATTGGAATCTACAAACATTGCTGATGGAAATCTAAGCTCCTTTGGAAAAGTTAAGCAGTTTTTTAAAATGTTAAACACAAGAGTTTCCGTATGACCTAGAAATTCCACTCCTAGGTGTATACCCAAGAATTGAAAACACAAATCTACACAAAAATTGTACAAAATGTTTATACCAATGTTTATACAACGTTTATACCAATATTATCCAAAATAGCCAAAAAATGGAAACAACCCAAATGTCCATCAGCTGATGAATGAATAAATAGTATGTAGTATATCCGTAAAATGAAGTATTTGGCAATGAAACACAACAAACTGCTGATTCATTCTATAACATGGACAAGCCTTGAAAACATTATACTAAGTGAAAGAAGTCAGTCACAAAAGATGTTCAGATGAAATAGCCCAAACAGGCAAACCCATAGAGACAGAAAGTAGATTAGCGTTATCCTGGGGCTGGGGTGAGTAGGTCAGGAATTGTTAAAATGACTGCTAATATGTTTGGGATTACTCTTTTGAAGGATAAAAATGGTACAATGTTAGATAGTGGTGGAATTGGCACAACTTTGTGAATATACTAAAAACTACTGAACTATATACTTTAAATAAGTGAATTTTATGATATGTGAATTATATCTCAGTGAAATTTTTTTCTTTAAAGCAGGATGCATGCTTGATTTTATCTCTTTAGTTATGAAGTTTGGGATGAGCACCCTCCAAAAATGACCAGTGATTTTTTTCTTCTTTTTTGGAGGCAGGGAAGGGGGGCAGGAGTGGCTGTTTAAATTTTTATAGGTTTGATTTGCTGACCAGAGTGTGATCCAAGTAGTTCTGCTGTCTTCCTTTCCCTAGAATATAAGCTCCATGAGGACGGGGTCTTGACTCTTTTGTTTACATCTGTGTTTCCGGAAGCAAGAAGTATGTCTGGTGCATAATAGGTAGTCAATAAGTAGTTTTTGATAAATGAATGAATGAGTGACCCTGTAGTTTCTGATCACTTGGAGCTAATTCTCTCTGGTTTCCTAATTCTAATATCTTGCTCTGTGATCACAAACAACCACTCTCTAGTTTTCATGTATTATGGCTCTGTCTAGAGCTACTCTTTGTGTTAATCTAGACCAGACTGTGCAGCCGGGGGCCTTGTGCTAGGGTGCATGTCAATGAGGGCAAAAATTGAGGCTGAAATCCCACCTGGGCTCCGCTTGCAGAGCTGAGTCCCCTGGTGCTGAAGTTGATCAGCCAGAGGAAAGGGGCCTCAATTCCTCATTTTACTGTGCAGAGGGGGACTTATCTTCTAATTCAACCCAGAGGGCTTGCCATTGAGCAATTTGACCTCTTTCTCGAAGGGGTGCTTTTTTAATTCCTATGAAGGCATCTTATGTGCTGGTAAGCCATGGTTGAAACTATTTGCCCCGTGAGCCCTACATTCTTCCAAAATTATTGGCTTTTCCCTGGCATCACATCCTTCCTCATTCAGGCAGGATCCCACAGATCCAACTAATTACCATCTTACTAGAACTAACAAATGCAAGTTTCCCACATTGTAATTCTACAGTCTCTGTGTGGAATATTGTAGGAAAACCCTCACAATCACATGGTCAGGCAGCACAACAAATATATGGTCTCAAATCTCACTGGCTTCATCTTTGCTTTTCATCAGTTCTTTGAGTATGATTTGATCATTTATGTATCTGACTCTTATAACTCTTAATCCAAACCAAGTACTTTACTAACTACCACCCTTCTCTCTTAGATGACTGCCTCACCACTTTTTTTGAAGGGAAAATAAAGTCTATCATTTTCTTCTCTTATCTCTCCCCAATATATGTATTTACATGACAATTATTCCGTTTACTTGCTGAGAATTAGGTGTCCTTCCTCTGTTCTAAAGTGTATATCTATATGTCCCTGTGCTATTAACCTCACTTCCTTTCATGGACTGATGATCCTTATTCCATTAATTACCTCTTTCTTCCCAATATATTCAAACCTTACTCCCTATTTTACATTTCCTCTTAACCTATGCATGTACTCAAGTCTCTCTTATAGTTGTAATTTCTAGTTCATGAGGGTTGACTGAACAGAGGCTACTTCTTCCTCATATCAACTCCAATAAAAAAAATCCCTTGCTACATTGGAAATTAGGAAGTGACATTATTGTTGAACCAGAATATGTGAATCCCTAAGGAACAAAAAGTATATAGACTATACTGAAGAAAGAATGCGTAACCTAAAGAACCTGCAACAGAGGACTGTTCTAAATGGTGGAAATTCTTGCATTTCATGAGCAAATGACTTATACATATAGCACACAGATATTCCACTCCTGAATTTATTTCCCAAAGAAATTATTCAAGGGGCAAAGAATTGTAGGCAACTTAGATGTCTATTTCTGGGAGAGTGAATGTGTAAAATGTTCTGGATGCATGCCGTAGAGTATTGGCAGCATTTAAAATCAATTGATTGTTTGTACTGGTAGCAACGTGGATGGATCTTAAAAACATACTGTTGAGAGAAAAAAAGTATGCATGTATGTGTGTGCATAATCTATATGAATTACAAATACATGCCTACAGAACAATGCCATGCATTGTCTGGAAATATTTAAAAATATGCACATTATATAAAATGGAACAGTTGCTCATGGAGGGGGGGAAGTGGGAGTGGGGTATGGGATATGGGGTATGGTATTTTTTAAAAATAGAGGATTCCTTAGAGACATAAGAATTTCTAACAAGATAATGTACCTAAAATGTTTATAAAATTCAAAGTGTGAGCAAACATAAAGTAAATTTGTGGACAAAAAGATGTAACATTTTGGGAATTGGACTTCCTAGAAAAACTAAAATCCAGGAGACATTCACTTGTGTAGTTTCAATAATATAAGGAGATTTTAAATTATAATATACTTTACTCTAGGTAGGCTATGCAAATTTTAGCAACATCTGGTAAGAAAGAATTAGAATTTGTGTTTCAAGTTAATCTGTTGAGAGACCTTCATAGGCAATGGGACAACTTTTTATAATTTAAGCTAATTTCCTTTTCACAATGAAATGATTTCCTTGAGTCAGCATTTAACATATCATCCTATAATATTAGATCTAAATCCCACTCCAGAAACATGTACCCATTTTTAGAATTTCTCTTGTATGGGACAATCTCTGACCAGATTCAACTTGAGATAAATTTATGCTCACCGCCCCACACAGAAAAAAACCATACTTATCAATTTAAATTTTTATTAATGAAATGGAGGAAAGGAAATACTGAGGTGGACTTAATTAAAATGCATTTTCCAAGAAGCCTCTTGAACAAAATGAAGTTCTTCATTCATCACTAAACTTTTCTCCTTGACTGAGGTCATAATGGTTCTTTAACATGTAGGAAAAGGATCCCCTTCTGCCATATACCTGAGGTAAGTTGGATGTTAGTAAATTGAATCATTAATACACTCCAAAATAAAGAACTTCAGGACTTTGAGTAGAATTTGGAAAGAATGCTCATTGGAAAGTTCTTATCCTTGAGTTTTAAAAATTAAACCATGTGCTTTTGCTACTTAAAAAAAATTTCCTTCCTCCTTTCTTCCTCCCTCCTCTTTCCCTCTCTCCTTCTCTTCCTTTTCTTTCTCCCTTCCTTCCTTTCTGTTTCTTTAGGTTGATAGCCAAAAACAATGCTATATGAATAGACAGATCCTTAAATACAGATTGATCATGTAAGAACACACAGCTTTCTACTCAAACGAAATTGCATTATTTAGTGTACTGGTGAATGCCTATCAGTATAAATTCTATCTGAGTAGAAAATTATACATTGTTAAGTGTTCAATTTATACTTTTTCTCTTTCAATTTGTTCATAGGAGAATTATGAATTTGATGCGTGTGTGCCGGCAGGTGCATCTGTTTACCTTCCTTTTGGCTAGAACCATCATTTCTTTGTAAAATTCTTAGTTTGAATGGTTTTAGATAGAACTAAAGGCATTTCCATCTTACTGCTCCCCATTTTACAGCTCCCCATTTTACTACTTGGCCATCATTTTCTAGTCTCACAAATTTGACTTTTAACTTGGCTTTTTACCTGGGCCTTAATCTCCTTAGGCTCCCATTCTGTCCCTTAGCTCTTCCAGCTCTAGCTCTACAGTTTCTCCATGGGCAGCACCATTCATACCAATAGCTTGGTGACCCACCTGTAAATTTATAGCAATCCTAATGCTGAATCTTCATCCTAGACCACTCAAGTTCTAGGCTTATATTTCCAGCTTCTTACTAGAGGTTTCAACCTAGATGATCCCAAAGCACTTCAAATAAATATATTTCAAACTGAACTTATCATCTCACCCACAAAATCATTTCCTTGTTTTTTTCCATTTAAGAGAACAACCATCACCCAATTGCCTTGGCCAGGTTGCTGAGAAGCTCTCTCAAATGGAAAAAAAAAAATCTGACAATCCTTTTGATATGATATCTATCTATCTATCTATCTATCTATCTATCTATCTATCTATCTATCTTCCTCTTCTCCATCTCCCAAAATTAAAATTTAGGCAGGCAACACTTACAGCACAAGAGTTTGATATTATAGCACAACATTCATTTCTGTAATACTTTAGACTCAATCTACTTTCTTGACTCCCATTTCCCACCGACCCCCACAAAGATTGTGCTCCATACTCATTAATTTACTTACCATTCCATAAATATGCCTTGTTTAGTTTACCATCGTAATCTGCAGATTGCTTTGCTTAAATAATTTCTATTTTGAATTAATCTGATAAAACTATTAGGCATAGAGATGGGATTATCAGCAAAAATTTTTCCCTTTGGATTTTCCACTCTCTTGATACTCAGAGGTTACATCTCCATTTGTGCTGCAAAAGGCAATTCCTTTTGAGAATATCTAAGATGTCATTCCGTAGAAATTAGGGTATTGAAAGCCTGAGATCTGGGTCACTGATTGCCTTTCAATAAATTTTCTGTAAAGTTTCCCTCCCCATTGCTAGTTTTTGGTATCTTAAGAAACACTTTGCTTGAGAAAGTTTTCCCATACTCTGGTGTTTTATAATTTCCATCATCATATATTCCACATATGACACTTTCACTAGGAATAAAACCTAATAGTCTTGGGTATAGCTTTCAAAGCTGGGATTTACCCATATCATTCTTCCTCATCTCATAGCTTAGATCAAAGATTTCCTTGAGCTTCTTCCATTTTTTTCACATTATTCAGGCAATTTGTATTTCCATATTCCTATCAGAGCAATGGTTGACTTGATCTCAGTCATTTGTACTTTAGTATGATTGTTTCAATGCCTATCCTTAGCAGATGCTTGTAGTGGAGGGTAATATTATCTGGGTATCAATGGCTTCATCCAAGTACATATGAAGTCTTAGAACCAGGTATATTTGAAACAGGATCTGTAAGGATCTCCTTCCCTCTTTTCTCACGAATATTTTTTTCCCTACATCTGTTCCAAGACCCCCAGGTCCTAGGCATTCTGATTCTTACTTTTCATTTCCTAAATCTCCCTATGTATCTCGTCTAGAATTTATGGACAAACCACTCTCTCCTCCACATTAACTTTGTGCTCCTTCTGAGTTGTTCTTATAATTGCACTGATCCTTATGCCTGGGCCTGGGCACTGGGGAGGAAAGCGCAGATGTATCTTTTACTAAAGTTCTCAGATTCAGGGATGTTGAGGACAGTTGGAGATAAAGTTTTTCTTTAGACCTGAAGTAGCCGATGTGGAGGAAGTAGGAGAATGGCTTTTACTAAAAATGGCGTTTTTACCAAAGTTTGCAACTTCTCAGTTACTTCAAAATCATGGTCTGAATCATGGTGTTCTGAAAACACCAAAGGCTCTGCACTTTGCTACCCAACATGTTCTCTCAAACTTTGAAAATTGTGAGACTTTAGCATCCCAAATCCCTGCACCTGGTCACAACCTCCACAAAGTTTTTTTTGTTTGTTTGTTTCCAGTAGAAATACCTGTTAGACTAAACAGACTTGAGCCAGCAAATCACATATCTTCTATCCTGTTCTCTCATAAGGTGTGAACATAAAAATATTATGTAATACGACATACCCTTGTCTAGGGCGAATTATTTACCCTCAATTGTAGAGAAACCCATGTAGTACACAGAAGTGCAGAGTGTTTTCAGCAATCTATAACACAGCTTAGAGAGGACACTAACTTCTTATCAAAACCTTAGTTCAGTTCTTCAAACAGGGTTAATAACAGAAGCCAATATCTTCTGTTTCACCGAGGGAGAAGTGAGATACTCACCACGTCTTTATTATCTGTGATATTTTGCTTTGTATCCCCAATGGACCACTGTACACGTCAAAAACAACTCGAAGAAGGTGAATAGGAACAGATATTCTGAAAGAATTTTACCACTTCTCTGTTTCCAAAAATAAAATATACATTCCTTACAGATCTCTATATGTTAACACGTTAGAAATAATAAAGGAATTGTACAATTGCAGGAAGATGGAAAAATAAAAGAGAAAAACTACTCAAAATATCCCCATCCCCTAAAGCTATGGGTATTTATATACACTTTTCTTGATCATAATGATAACCGATAAATATTAAGGATGAGTATAAGCTGACAAATTTCTGCCAAATGGCTAATGAGAATCATCGATTGTGTTTTCCTGTGTGTTGTTGTGGATAAAGTCAGCGAATTTTCACTGAGGCCAATGAGCCTCTGGAGAAGATGGAACTGAGATACTTTTGAGGTCGAGTGCTACAGAACTTATTTAACAGAGAGATGTTCAGAATTAGGCCTCTTTTGGGAAAGGGCCCTATAGAGGAACTTACAGTGAAGGAAAAAAAGGTTTGGGTTTGTGATCCAGGCTCAATAGAAGAACTTATGCGTCCTGTGAGGAGGTGGTTTCCTCCTGGGATTGTGCCTCTGACTATAAGCCCCAGTAGACCTATAGCCTTGTAGGATAGTTGGATATTTGAAGGATAGAATACTGGAAGCCTGAAGCACCCAAAGCACTTTTGTGACAAGGCCACCATGGACTACTGGGACCAGTTTTCAATCCTGACACCATTTAATAGTAACTGAAGCCATGGCAGTGAAATTATGGGTATGCTAGTAGACTACTGAGATGCTCTAGGATTCTAACAACTAGAGGTCTGGAGTCCATATGGAATCTTTGATTCTCAGTATTCTTGAATAACTTGAGAGGGTCAACAGGAAAGGGACCTCGGGAGGAAGGTCTTGGATTTCTTGCTAGTATGAACATCGGTGGTTCAAGAGATGAATTGGAAAAATGAAAGAATCAAAATTATAATTGCACTCCAACCCAGTAAAATGAGACATTTCTGTTATGCAAATGTAATCTTAAGCAATATCTGGAGGTTTATATTTATTTAAGATTTTACTTTAAGGTATCCTTCAGGGTATGTGTCCTAAAATATTAGCTTTCCCTGCAGCAGTAAGATGGCTCTTTGATGTGTCATTTAACTGATTGCTGTTAGAGCTCAATTTTTTGTAGTGAAATAACTTGAAATTTAGACCATTTTTTATTAGAATGAATGTTGTGCATGTAAATAGCTCTGACCCTGAGCAAGGAGCTTAACATTTCTTAGCTTATTTCTTTAATTGAGTCAGAGACATAAATCACTCCTTGAGGAAGTTTACAATCCTACTTGCCATAAAATCACTTTCAAATCTATGTAGAAATAAGAAAAAATCAGCAAAATTCAAACCAACATATGCTTTAGAACAAGCTAATTAACCAAGAGTTTGGGATGTTGAAATAAGGAGAGTTTGCTGTATTAGGCTAAGAATTTAAAAACAGGCAACATCTAATGGGCTCAATTAGAAATTGAGAAAGAAAAGTTGGTTTCTAGGTCTTGGTCAAAGGCCCAGATCTTTTGACCTCTGTCAAGCTCTGGGTAGATATGATAGAAGAGAAAGACAGGAATCCACAGAAAAAGCTTTAGAATTTATGGTTTTAATTTCTACCCAACTTGCTTAGCACTGATTCTCATCTCCTTGACCTCCTAGCTTCTTCTCTCCACATGAACAAACCTATATAGTTAAGTGCACAGATATCTACAGTTCCACATGGACAGAAACACAGAAATATATACAGATAATGAAACACAAACACGGACACACTTAAACAGACTCACATAGACCTGCTGACAGGCAGACTGACAGACACAAAGCAAGCAGTTCAAAAATGTCCTATAGTCATGTGCATACAGAACTGAATATACATACATTCCAAATTACATACATCTATAGAGTCCAGATTTATTTGCTCTGAAGATTACATCTCTGATGAACATAAATTCCTGGGCATCACAAGTACATCAGGATATTATTTCCTTCTTTGAAAATCAAATCTTGCTATAATAAACTTGATCACCTAGGAAAACTGGCCTCAGAGATGCAGGTACCTAGAAAGAACTAAGCACCTATTATAAAAATATTTTGGATACCAGGTGGGACCAGAATTGAATATAATGCTAAATCACTCAAAATATATCTATTAATATTTATAATATATTCCGTTTGCCTACTTGAGGATTTGGGTGATCCTAGGTTTAGAAATGTAACCTGTAGTTTGAATCACATTTGTAGTACGTACATACACCAGAGTAAACTAATGATAAAGGTCACTGTCATATCTTGCATAATACTTAAATACTTTGATCACTCACCAAAGAATTTAAATGTAATTCTAAATTTGTGATGAGATTTTCATAGAAAGCTGGTACTTACCTCTGGCCAAATAGGAGCCTGTGTACTCAGACTATATATGATAAACTCAAATGATAGTAAAAGCAGACCAATCACTGAAATGCAGGTACTTAGAATGTTCACTATTATGGTATAGGATAGCTAAAATAGATAAAAAGAGTCACCTGGTCATTGGAAGTTATCCATATACATCACTGTCAAGTATATTCAAGTAGAAGATTTATATAAATTCTGATCTTTTCTGAATAGTAAGGTCATTAAAAGGACTGTCAGAACTGCAGATTTGTCAGGATCCCAATAGAATTGAACAATTTTGGAAAAAATAAAACTTTTGATGTAGCACGCATATATTTATTCCTTCACTGACAATTATGGAATGTTAGTTCTGTACCATGCAAACTATCGTCTGTCTTATTAGATCAAGAGGGAGAAAAAAAGTGGTCTCTGAAGTCAAGGAAGACTACTGGGGGAGACAAGCAAGTGCATATCAAATGTGAATAGAATGTAAAAAAATGCTAACAACAACAAAACGTACAAACAAACCAACATGCTAACAATATAGGCAAATTCATAGTGCCATACAGGGTCAGATTACCAGAGACCTAATAATCCCATCCATGAACATACCCATTTATTTAGATACTGTTCAGTTTCTCTCTGCAATGTTATGCAGCTCTCTATGTAGAGGTCTTAGAAATATTTCACTGATGCTTAGGGAAAATAATTTCTAAGTGTTTTATTTTTGAGTATGATTGTAAAGGTGTTTTTACAGATTTCATCTCCAATACATAGAAATACAACGGATTTTTTATATGAATTTGTATTCCTCAATGTTGATAAATTCTTAGTTGAATTTTTTTTTTGTAGACTTCTTAGGATGTATAAGGGTGTCTATGATTAAAGCAGGTATTACTGTTAACTTTTTAAACCTTATGCCTTTTATTTCTTCTTGACTTATTGCACTGGACAAGAACGCCTGCACAATAGCTCTCTCTCTCTCTGACAAATAAATAAATAAATAAAATCTTAAAAAAAAAACCTCCCTCACAATATTAAACAAATTTGGTGAAATGATAATTTCTTGCAACACTTATGATCCAAAGGGAAACCAATTAGTCTTTCACCATTAAGTATAATATTAGCTATAGGTTTTTTTGTAGGTGCCCTTTAGCAGGTTGAGGATGTTCCTTTCTATTAATAGTTCAATAAGAGCTTTTCAAAAAAACATTTTTTTAAAGATTTATTTATTTATTTGAGAAAGAGAGAGGGAGAGAGAGAGAGTGGGGGGAGGAGGGGCAGAGGAAGAGGGAGAGAGAATCCCAAGGAGGTTCCATGCCCAGCTTGGAGTCCAATGCGGGGCTTGATCCCACGACCCCAAGATCACCCTGTGAGCCAAAACCAAGAGTCAGATGCTTAACCTACTGTGTCACCCAGGTGCCCCTAGAAAAAAAACCCCAAACATTTCAAATGATTTTCCTTCATCTCTTTAATTACCCTAATATGTTGAATCACATGTGTTGTTTTCTGAATGTTGAACTAAGCTTGCATTCCTGGAATAAATTCCACTCCACTATGCTTTTAAAAATATATCACTGAACATGATTTATGATATTTTAAGCATTTTGACATCAGCATTCATTATGGATAGTGATCTCCTATTTTTCTTTTCTTGCAAGTAAGGTTCTTGTAAATTTTTGGTGTCAGGATTATGTTGGACTCCAAAAAATCAGTTGGGAAATGGTCCTTCTTTGTTTTCTGAAATATTTTGTGTACCATGCGGTATCATTTGTTCATTAAATCCTTGATAAATGTATTACTTAACATGTGTGTCCAGAATTTTCTTCATGGAAAGATTTTTAATGATTAATAGAATTCCTTTAACAAATGCAGAGATAATTATGTTTTCTATTTCTTCTAGTTTCTGTTTTGGTAAGTTGCATTTTTCACAATTTCTTAGTATAGAGTCATGTGTAGCATTTCCTTGATATTTCTTACTGTCTCTAGTATCTGTAGTGATATTTCATCTTTCATTCCTGATACAGTAATTTGTGTTTTATTGTTTTCTTGATCAGTCTTATCAGAGGTTTATCAATTTTATTAGTATTTTCAAAAAATAAATTTTCAGCTTTGCTAGTTTCTTTATTGTTTATCTATTTTCTATTTTATTGACATCTCTTTATTCTTACTCTCTATTTACTTTGTATTAAATATGCACTTTCTTTCCTAGCTTTTTAAGTTGGAAATTTAGATAATTCGATTTTAAGCCCGTCATCTTTTCTAATATATACTTTTATTTATTTTTTTAAAGATTTGTCCGTTTATTTTAGAGAGAGAGAGAGGGGAGAGCGTGCGTGCACGTGCATGAGGGGGCGGGGGAGGGGCAAAGGGAGAGGGAGAAAGTCCTAAGCAGACTCTGCCCTGAGCGCAGAGCCCAGGCTGGGCCTCGATCTCACTACCATGAGATCATGACCTGAGCCGAAGCCAAGAATTGGACGCTCAACCAGCAGTGCCATCTAGGTGCCCCTCTAATATACAATTTTAATGCTGTAACTTTCCTTCAAGCATTGCTTTATTTATCTCAAAAATATTGATATGTAGTGTTTCCATCATTCAGTTCAAAATATTTTCTAACTTCTGTGATTTCTTTTTATCCATGGGTTATTTATTTAATGTGTTGTGTAATTTCCAATTATTTGGATTATTTCTTGGACATATAATAATTGATTTTTAATTTAATTCTGTTTCCTCTTATTTCTATTTCCATGCAGTTGGTTGCCTATAGTAAGAATAGTAAACCTAGTCTATAATATATCATTCAATCTTGTGAAATTTGTTGTTACTTTTTTTCCGGTTCAGTGTATGCTGTATCTTGTTGAATACTCTATGTACAGTTTTTATTTTATTTTATTTTACTTTATTTTATTTTATTTTTTTATTTATTTGAGAGAGAGAGTGAGAGAGAGAGAGAGCACAAGAGGGGGGAGCGGGAGAGGGAGAAGCAGACTCCCCGCTGAGCAGGGAGCCCGATGCGGGACTGGATCCCGGGACTCCAGGATCATGACCTGAGCCAAAGGCAGTCGCTTAACCAACTGAGCCACCCAGGTGCCCTATTTTATTTTTTTTTAAAGATTTTATTTATTCATTTGAGACACAGAGATACAGAGAGAGAGGAGAGCATGAGCAGTGGGAGAGGCAGAGGGAGAGGGAGAAGCAGACTCCCTGCTGAGCCAGGAGCCCGATGTGGGACTCGATCCCAGGACCCTGGGATCATGACCTGAGCCGAAGGCAGACGCTTAACCATCTGAGCCACCCAGGCGCCCCTCTATGTACAGTTTAAAAGAGCATGTATTCTACAGTCTTTTTGTGTAGTGTTTTACAAAGGTCAACGAGGTCAAATGTTTCCATTTTCTACTCCTGGTTTTTGCCCACTTGTTTTATCAATTACTTAGAGAGACATGTCAAAATCTATTATGACTGTGGATTTTTCTATTTTTTCTTTTATTTCCTTAGTTTTTGCATCATTTATCTCAAACTTCTAATATTAGATACATATACATTTGTGGCAGTTATGTATTCCTGATGAATTAACATTTTGTTACACTGAAATGACTCTATTTCTAGTCACATGTTCTGTCTTGACATTTATTGGTCTTTAAGTATTATAACCACATGAGCTTCCTTATGCTTATGCATTCTTTTGTGTATATATTTTTTCCTATTATTACTTGCAATCTTTATTTGTCTTTATATTAAAAACAAGCTTCTTAAAGACAGTGCATGCTTGGCATTATTTTTTATTCAGTCTGAGAATACTGGACTTTTAACTGGAGTGTTTATCTATTTACGTGTGATATGATTATTGTCCTAATTTTTTCTTCTTCCTTTTCTGCATTCATTTAGGTTAAAATAGTTTTTAAACTTTTATTTCCTCTATGGGCTTTTTAACTGCATTTTTTGTATTATTGAATAGTCTAGGTTCTACGGCATGTATCCTTAATTTTTCACATTCTACTCAATATTGTCCTACTTCATATAGAATGTAACAAATTTATGGTACTTTAATTCTATTTGCCTTTGTGTTATTTTGTAAATATTTTACTCATACATGTTATAAAATTGAAAATATGTTAATTTTTAAATTGAGGTATATAATTAACATACACCATTATATTGCTTTCAGGTGTATAATATAATGACTCAATATTTGTATATATTACAAAATGATCACCACGATTAGTATAGTTAACATCCATCATCATACATAGTTACAAAAGTTTTTATTCTAGTGATGAGAACTTTTTCTTTTTTAAAGATTTTTATTTATTTATTTATTTATTTGAGAGTGACAGAGAGCATGAGCAGGGAGGAGAGGGAGAGGCAGGCTCCCCGCTGAGCAGGGAGCCCAATGTAGGGTTCGATCCCAGGACCTTGGGATCATGACCTGAGCTGAAGGCAGACACTTAACTGACTGAGCCACCCAGACACCCCATCTAGTGATGAGAACTTTTAAGATTTACTCTCTTAGCAACTTTCAAATATGCAATGCAGTATTATTAACAATATAACTGCCCTATTGTGCGTTACATCTCTATGACTTATTTATTTTATAATTGGATGTATGCACCTTTTGAACTCTCTTTACTCATTTTGCCCACCCCCACCCTCCACTTCTGGCAACCACCAGTCTGTTTCCTGGATGTATAATATTTGTGTGTGTGTGTGTGTGTGTGTGTTTGTGTGTGTGTGTTTGGATTTTAGATTTTTAGAAATCTTGGATTTTTTATAGGTTTTATGTGTGTGTGTCCTTTTCATGCCATTATGTAAAAAATGCCACATCTTCTTTATCCATTCATCAGTCTATGGACACTTGGGCTGTTTTTATAATTTTGCTATTGTTGATAATGCTGTTATAAACATCAGGGTACATGGAATCATGGAACACTACATCAAAAACTAACGATGTAATGTATGGTGATTAACATAACATAAAAAAAAAAAAGAGTAAATATCCAGTAATGCAATTGCTGGATCATAGGGTAGTTCCATTTTTAACTTTTTGAGGAAACTCCATACTGTTTTCCAGAGTGGTTGCACCAGTTTACATTCCCACCAAGAGTGCAAGGAGGTTCTCCCTTCTCTACACCCTCACCAGCATCTGTTGTTTTCAAAGGAAACATACAGAAGGCCAACAGGTACATGAAGAGAGGCTCAACTTCTCTAAACACCAGTGTCTATCAAAACTATAATGAGCTATCACCTCACACCTATTAGAATGGTTAAAATCAAAATAGCAAGAAATAACATGTTGGTGAGAAAGTGGAGAAAAGGAAGCCCTCATGTACTGTTTGTAGGAAGGAATTGGTAAAGTCACTTTGGAAAACAATATGAAGGATTTTCAAAAAATTAAAATGGAACTACCATGTGATCCAGCAATTCCATTTCCAGGTATTTATCTGAAGAAAACAAAAATACTAACTTGAAAAGATATATGCATCTCTATGTTCATTGCAGCATTATTTACAATAGCCAAGATATGAAAATAACCTACATGTCTATTGGCAGATGAATGGATAAACAAAATGTGATATATATATACATCACATATATATCACATATATATACTCAATAGAATATGATTCACTCATTAAAAAGTATGAATTTTTGCCATTTGCAACAACACGGGTGGAGCTAGAGAGTATTATGCTAAGTGAAATAAGTCCATCAGAGAAAGACAAATACCATATGATTTCACTCATATGTGGAATTTAAGAAACAAATGAACAAAGGGGGGGGGAAGAGAGGGAGGCAAACCAAGAAACAGACTCTTAACTATAGAGAACTGATGGTTACCAGAGGGGAGGTGGGTGAGAGATGGGTTAAACAGGTGATAGGAATTAAGGAGGGCACTCGTGCTGAGCACCTCGTGTTGTATGGAAGTGTTGAATCACTATATTGTACACTTGAAACTAATATTACACTGTATGTTAATTAACTGGGATTTAAATAAAAACTTAAAGAAAAGTCTATTTCAATCCTCTGCCCATTTTTAAACTGGTTTTTTTTTTTTGCTGAGTTGTATTTGATCTTTATATATTTTGGATATTAACCCATTATCTAATATATGATTTGTAACTATTTTCTCCCATTCTGCAGGTTGGCTTTTCACTTTGTTGATGGTTTTCTTTGCTGTGCAGAAGCTTCTTAATTTGGTGTTGTCCCCTTTCTTTATTTTCACTTTTGCTGCCTTTGCCTTTGGTGTCAAATCCAAAAAAACTCACCGTCAAGACCAACATCAAGGAGCTTATGGCCTATGTTTTCTTCTAGAAATGTTATGTTTTCAGGTCTTACATTCAAGCCTTTAATCCATTTTGAGTTAATTTTTTATATGGTGTAAGATAGTAATGTAGTTTCATGCCTTTGCATATGGCTGTCCATTTATTAAAGAGTCTGTCTTTTTCCCATTTTATATTCTTGGCTCCTTTGTCATAAATTAAATTTTTTTTATTATGTTATGTTAATCACCATACATTACATCATTAGTTTTTGATGTAGTGTTCCATGATTCATTGTTTGCGTATAACACCCAGTGCTCCATGCAGAACGTGCCCTCTTTAATACCCACCACCAGGCTAACCCATCCCCCACCCCCCTCCCCTCTAGAACCCTCAGTTTGTTTTTCAGAGTCCATAGTCTCTCATGGTTCATCTCCCCCTCCAATTTCCCCCCCTTCATCTTTGTCATAAATTAGATGACCATATATGCATGGGTTTATTTCTGGGCAGTCTATTCTATTCCATTGATTAATGTGTCTATTTTTTAATGCCATTATCATACTGTTTTGATTACTATAGCTTTGTAACATAGTTTGAAACTAGAGACCATGATGCCTCCAGCTTTGTTCTTCTTTCTCAAGATTGCTTTTGGCTATTCAGCAGTAAAATTTTTGCTTTTGGTAGTCAGTAAAGATATTAAGAAATAAAAAACCACAATATTTTATCTTTACCCATACGTGGTAGGCTAAATAATGGTTCCATCATAGATATCCTAATCCCCAGATACTGTGACTATGTAACTACGTGGCAAAAGGGAATCTGCAGATGTGATTAAGTTAAAGATCTTTGAGATGGGGAGATTATTCTGAAATATCTGGTTTGGCCTAATGTAATCACAAGGGTCCTTGTAAGAGGGAGGAGAGAGGATAATAAAGAAAAGACAATGTGTTCATGGAAGCAGAGGAGAAGAGATTAGAATGTTATGGCTATAGACAAGGAATGCAGCAGCCTCTAGAAGCTAAAAAAGGCAAATACCCAGTATGACCACAATAGCCAAACTATGGAAGGAGCCAAGATGTCCATCAACAGATGAATGGATAAAGAAGATGTGGTATATATATATACAATGGAATATTATGCAGCCATCAAAAAAACCAGAAATCTTGCCATTTGCAATGACGTGGATGAAACTAGAGGGTATTATGCTGAGCGAAATAAGTCAATCAGAGAAAGACATGTATCATATGATCTCACTGATATGAGGAATTCTTAATCTCAGGAAACAAACTGAGGGTTGCTGGAGTGGTGGGGGGTGGGAGGGATGGGGTGACTGGGTGATGGACACTGGGGAGGGTATGTGCTATGGTGAGCGCTGTGAATTGTGTAAGACTGATGAATCACAGACTGTACCTCTGAAACAAATAATACATTATATGTTAAAAAAAAAAAAGAAGATAGTAGGAAGGGAAAAATGAAGGGGGGGAAATCGGAGAGGGAGACAAACCATGAGAGACTATGGACTCTGAAAAAAAAATTGAGGGTTCTAGAGGGGAGGGGCAGTGGGGGGATGGGTTAGCCCAGTGATGGGTATTAAGGAGGGTACGTATTGCATGGAGCACTAGGTGTTATATGCAAACAACGAATCATGGAACACTACATCTAAAACTAATGATGTAATGTATGGTGATTAATATAACATAATAAAATAAAATTTAAAAAAAGAAGCATAAAAAAAAAAAGAAGCTAAAAAAGGCAAGGAACAAAATCTTTTCAATAGATTCCAGAAGGAAAGTAGTTCTGTCAACATCTTGATTTTGAGACTTTTGATCTCCAAAACTGTAAGATAATACACTTATATTGTTTTAAGCCCATAAGCTTGTGATAATTTATAACAACAGCAACAGTGGACTAACAGACCACATATTTACCATCTCTGGTGTTCTTTTTTTGTCTTGTATGTCCAAGTGTCCAAATATGTTATCATTTCCCTTCACCCTGAAGAACCTTAGCTTTCTTTGATAGTGTAGATCTGATAATAGAATTTTTTCTCAGCTTTTGTTTCTATGAAAAGGAATTTATTCCACCATTGATACTGAAGGGTATTTTCAGTGGATATGGAATTCTAGTTGACAGTTTTTCCCAGGGCTTTGAAGATGCCATTATATTGTTTTCTTGTGTCTTTTTCAGAGAAGTCTTGTATATATTTTGGTATACTTGTTTCTAGGAGTCTTAACAATTTTAATATTAATGTAAATGGTATTTTAACATCAGTTTATCCATTGGCTTCTGCTAGCATATAGAAAGATAACTGATTTGGATTTTGTATATTGAAGACATTGTAAAATTCACTATTTCTTAAATTTTGTCATCTAAAAATATTTTTTCTTCTTTCCAATCTTTAATATACTTCCTTTTTCTTTGACTTATAGCAATGGATAGAACACCTTAAATAAAATACTGAAGAAACATGATGATAGCTTATATGCTTCTCTTGCTAAAAGGTAACAAAATGTTAGAGGAAGTGTTAAAATTTTCACCATTAAGCATGATGTTATTTCTCCCTCTCTCTTTTGATAGATATCTTTTATTGATTTTATCATTTTTTTTTTTGCATTCATTGAGTTGATCATTTAGTTTTTATGTTTTTAATGTGGTGGATCACATTGGTCTTCCGTCCTTCCTTCCTTCCTTCTTTCCTTCCTCCCTTCCTTCCTTCCTTCTTTCCTTCCTTCCTTCCTCTCCTCTTTCCTTCCTTCCTTCCCTCTTTCCTTCCTTCCTTCCTTCCTTCTTTCCTTCCTCCCTTCCTTCCTCCCTTCTTTCCTCCCTCCATCCCTTCCTTCCTACCTTCCTTCTTTCTTTTTTTTTTTTTTTTTAAAGATTTTATTTATTTATTTGACAGAGAGAGGCACAGCGAGAAAGGGAACACAAGCAGGGGGAGTGGGAGAGGGAGAAGCAGGCTTCCCGCCGAGCAGGGAGCCCGATGTGGGGCTTGATCCCAGGACCCTGAGATCATGACCTGAGCCGAAGGCAGACACTTAACGACTGAGCCACCCAGGCGCCCCCCTTCTTTCTTTTGAAAAGGAGAGGGGGGAGAGAGGCAGAGGGAGAGAGAGAATCTTAAGCAGTCTCCACACCTAGCACAGAGCCCAACACAGGGCTCAATCTCACATGACCTGAGCCAAAATCAAGAGTTGGATGTTTAACTGAATGAGTCACCCAGATGCCCCCACATTGATTTATTTTCAAATGTTAATCTAACTTTGCATTTCTGGAATTAGTCATGAGGTATCATTCTTTCTATTTGTTTTTCTCACAGTATTCTATATTTTATTTGCTAATATGTATATTAGGATTTTTACATCTATGGTCATGAGAGATTTTGGTCTGTAATCTTCTTTTCTTGTAAGATCCTGGTAGAGTTTTAGGATCAATGATATACTATCCTCACAATGGGTTGGGAGGTATTATCTTCTTTTTCTATTCTCTGGTAGAAATTTGCATAACGTCTCCAAATATGATTGTAGATTTCTTTTTCTTTTTAATTTCGTCAATTTTTATTGTCTTATTTTGAAGTCACATTAATAGGTGAATAGATATTTAGGATTATTATACATTATGTTGAACTAAACCTTTTATTGTTATGCAGTGTCTCTTTCTAATAAAAATCTCTGATAATTTTTGCTTTAAAGACTACTCTGTATAATAATTAATATAGCCTTCTTTTTGGTTGGTGTTCACAAGAAATATCCTTTTTTCCAACTTCTTCTTAGACCTGTCTTTATTTAAAGTATGTTTTTAAAATAAATAACAGTGGTGGAAGATGGGGATCCAATTTTATTGTTCTGCATGTTGTGTATCTAGTTTTCCCAGCACCATTTGTTGGAAAGACTATCCTTTCCCAACTGGGTATTCTTGACTCCCTTGTTGAATATTGGCTGACCATAAATTCAGTGATTTAATTCCAGGCTCTCAATTCTGTTCCATGGGTTTGTATGCCAGTACCATACAGTTTTGATTACTATAGTTTTGTAGTATAGTTTGATATCAGGAGGTGTGATGCCTCCAGCTTTGTTATTTCTCAAGTGACTCAGAGACAATGGTACCTCCTTACTGACCCTCCTTCTTTTGGCAAATAAAACCGTTATCTCTAGAGTTGCTACAAACATCTAACTTACCAAGAACGTTGAACGCCTCTTCTCTACCATTACTGCAAGGACTCCTGAGAAGATAAACTGGAAACAAAAATCATGTTTATTAATACCCAGTCATTATGTTTATATATAAAGAGTAAGAGAATTCTGGAATGCTATAACATGAAGAATACCATCTTAATTCTTTAGTGGGACCGTTGAGAAAATCATTCAGAAAATAAATCAAAGGTTCCATAGTACAGAGATGGGGAAGTCATGAAGTCTCTGTTCAGTAATGTAACACATGCATTGGAAATGGAAGTAGGGGCACCTCAAGTTGACTTCATAGGGCAAAAGGAGTGTCAAATTTTATTTAGATTTTTGTCAGTAATAATTTATTGATCCCATAAGGTGAATTACAAGAAAATATATCCAGTTAATGAATTTACTAATAGACAATGTTCTATCTTGGTGATTTCACATGCAAGTACTTTTAATATAATGTTTAAAATATTTTAGTAATGGAAAATATAATTCAGAAAATATTTAAGTTTCGTTTTACATATTTAAACATAAGATCACATAATGTCTTCCATGAGTAGATTGTTCTGAAGCCTTCCATCATTTCCTAAAACTTGTTAGAAACATGACAAGGTGTATCAGAAATTTATTTTTTTCATTGGTGCAACTTTATGCATGCATGGAAACTTCCTACAATTTTAAAAAAATAACTATTGAGTTAGTAGTAAAGGGAAGGAATGTTCTTTCCAGAGAAATGGGGCCATTAACATGTCAATACTAAGTAGCCTTTTGGGGTCTGGAGGATCCAAATTTGAATTCTTTGCACTTTACTTCCTATGTGACTTAGGAGGAATTACCTACCCTATCATTAGTTTTGCTTTTTTCATTGGTAAAATGGGGATTTGTATTTTCTACCTTTCTGTGTTACTGTGCTGTTGTAATAATTACATATAGAGGAATTCACTGAATGATTTATAGTTAGCTTTGTCCTACTAGCTTGCACCTAAGGCTCAGAACTATATTTTCCAGAATTCCCTTCCTTATGTGGTCCCTGAAAGTATTGTAATACACCAAACTGGAAGCAACCTAAATGTCCATCCATTAGATTACTTAAACATAGTAGATTAATATAATGGAATGTTAATCAGCAATAATAATGAATGAATGATTGCTGTATCAATAACAAGGTTGGGGCTTCCAATCCTAAATTGAGCAAAGAAGCCAGATACAAAATAATACATACTATATTATTCTACTTATATAAAGTTTAAAAACACTTAAGAGTAATATATCTGAAGTCAGGTTAATGGTTAGGGTAGGAGGGAGAAAGAAGGGACATGAGAGGGACTTCTGAGATGCTAGAATTTTGCTAATTTTTTTTGACCTGGGTGTTGATACACTGATTTATTAATTTTGGGATAATTGAGATGTACAATTATAATTTTAGATTTTTGTGTATGTATGTTTTATTTATATGTTAAAAAATTTAAAAACAGGATAACAAACAATAGCACCTAACTCACAAAAATTCTCTCCAACAGCCTTAGATAATTCAGAAAATTAATATAGATTCTAATGTACTAAATCTAATTCACTGTCAGCAACTTTCTTTTGGAATATCTTACATTCAGTGGCAAAACTTAGAATTTTTTCTCTCATTAAAATTTTGATTCAATGTTTTAATAACTCCAGGCACGTATTAGTGATCTAATGTCTTTGTGATTGTAATATTATTTGAGATATTAATACAATTGACTCATCTGTTCTTCACTTAGAACCTACATATTTGGTACTTTTAAAATTGAATTAAGGCCCTCATTTTTGTTATCTGAATTATGGTGGCCTCCTAGGTTTCTCAAATCTAATCTCTTACTACTCATAGAATGATGACTAAAACAATCTAACCATGGCACTATCTTCAGTCAGAATACTACTGTTCAGGGCTGTCCAATAGAAATATGATGCAAGGAATATACGTAATTTTAAGTTTTCCAATACACACTAAGAAAAGTAAAAAGAAATAAGTGTTGGCAAGGATGTGGAGAAAAGGGAATCTTTGTGCATTGTTAGTATGAATGTAAATTGGTACAGCCTCTGTGGAAAATTGTATGGAGGTTTCTAAAAAAATAAAAAATGGAAATACCATAGAATGCAGTAATTCCACTACTTGGTATTTACACATAGAAAACAAAAACACCAATTTGAAAAGATATATGCACCTTTATTTTTACTGCAGCATTATTTACAATAGCCAAGATATGAAAGCAACCCAAGTATTCACTGATACATGAATAAAGAAGATGTACACACACACACACACACACACACACACACACACACACACAAATGGAATATTACTCCACCATAAAAAAGAATGAAATTTTGCCATTTGTGACAACATGGATGGATATAGAGGGTATTATGCTAAGTGAAATAAGTCATACTGAGAAAGACACATAGATATGATTATACTTATATGTGGAATCTAAAAAACAAAAGGAACAAACAAAAAACCAAACAGACTCTTAATACAGAGAACAAACTGGTGGTTGCCAGAGGGGAGTTGGGTGGGGGATGGGCAAAATAGATGAAGGAGATTAAAAGGCACAAACTTCCAGTTATAAAATAAATAAGCCACAAAGATGAAAAGTGCAGCATAGGGAATATAGCCAATAATACTGTAATGATGTTGCATGGTGACAGATGGTGACTACACTTATGGTGAGCACTAAGTAATGTATAGAACAAATCAATATGTTGTACACATGAAACGAATATAACATTTTATGTCAATTATATTCCACTAATAAAAAATGAAGAGAATTACAAAAGTGTAAAAAAATTGCAATAAAACGATTATGTTCCAAAGATTTAACTTTACACAAATATAACAAGAAATAAAAGTAAAATTACAAAAGTAAATATAAACATGTGAAATTTATTTTAATAATTTGTTTTATATAACCCTATAGATCCAAAATATTGTCATTTCAACATAGAATCAGTTCAAAATTATGCTATATTTTACATTCTTTTTATGCATATTAAGTTTTTGAACTCTGGTGTATATTTTACATTACAGCCCTTCTCAGGGTGGTTTAGCCCCATTTTGAGTGCTCAGTAGCTACCTGTGACCAGTGGCTGCTATACTTGACAGTGCAGCTCTAGTCCTGGGTCATCTTCTCTATTTCCACCCACTTCCTTGGTGATTTCAACCAGTTTTACGGGTTTCAAACATCTGCTTGCCAGGGACTCCCAAGCTCCTATCTGAAGCCTAGCTCTTTCTTCTGAACTCTAGATTCCATATCTAACAAGCTACTCAAGATCTCCAGCTGAATATTAAATAGATATCTCAAACTCAACAGGTTCAAAACAAACTCATTATCTTCCCTGAAAACCAGGTCTACCCACAGTCTTCCCTGTATCAGTTGATGACAGTCCATTCTTTCTATTAGCTTAAATCCAAACTTGAGCATTCCCCTTAACTTCTTTCTCTTATATTCCACACCAATCCATCAAGACATTCAATTAACTCTTAAAATTATGTTATTTTTAACCACCCTCACTACTACCAACCCTGTTTGAGTCTCATCAGGATTTCTTCAGGAGCTTTCTAAAAGGTCTCCTTGGCCCCCTTCATTATCTTTTCAACCTAGCAGCCAAAGGGATCCTTTTAAAACTTAAACCAGCTTATTTAACTCTGTTCATCAAACACTACAGTAAGTCCAATTTCACATACACTAAAAAGCCAAATCCTTACAGTGGCTCTTGGAGTCTATGTTATTTGGCCCCATTATTTTTCTGACCTCTTTTTTGCTACTCTTGTTCTTTCTCACTCGGCTTCGGCAATCCTGGCCATACTTTTTTAAGGAGCATTGCAGGCACGTCAGTCATTGAAGACTTTGTTCTGGCTGTTTCCTGTCCTAGAATGTTCTCCACATTTGGCAAAACCTCACTTTTTCGAACATTTGCTCAAATATCACTGTGGTATTTTGAATTATTGGCCACAATTCTTTACTTCCAGGCAGTAACATATTTCCATAATCTTGCCATGGTCTCATGGTGGTTGGACTGTATTTCTCTGTCCCTCAACTTACAACTTGGCCATTTTATTTTCTTTGGCTAAGATGTTAGCAGATGTGAGCCAAGCCAGCTTGAAATGTTCTTGTGTGATTAGGCTTGTCCTCTTGTGTTCCTGCCTTTTACTGTGAGAATATGCCTTCAGGAGTCGGTAGTCTAAAGAGGATGTTACATATGGAATAGATCTGTATCTGACCTGTAGCTTCAGCCAAGCCTGATTGGTACCAGCCTAGATAACCTGAATTTCTGCCAGCTTACAGATGCATGATTAAGAAATAAATACACTTGGGGTGCCTGGGTGGCTCAGTCAGTTAAGCATCTAACTCTTGATTTCAGCTCAGGTCATGATCTCAGGGTCCTGAGACTGAGCCCCGTGTTGGGCTCCATGTTCAGTGTGGAGTCTGCTTGAGATTCTCCCACTCCCTCTCCCTCTGCCTCTCCCCCTTCTGTGCTCTCTGTCTAAAATCAATCAATCAATCAATCAATCAATCAATCTTTAAAAGAAACTTAAAAAAAAGAAAAAATAGAGTTGACCCTTGAACAAGTTGGGTTTGAACTATGCAGGTCCACTTACACATGGATTTTTTTGGATAAGTATAGTACAGTACTGTAAATATATTTTCTCTTCCTTATTATTTTCTTAATATTTTCTTTTCTCTAGCTTACTTTATTGAAAGGATACTTTATTGAAAGGATATGAATATGATACATATGCAAAGTACATGTTAATTGACTGTTTATGTTACTGGTAAGTCTTCTGGTCAATAGTAAGCTATTAGTTAAGTTTTGGGGGAGTCAAAAGTTATACGAAAAAAGAAAAAGATTTTCTTTTTTTTTCCCTTGAGTATAGTTGACACACAATGTTACATTAGTTTCAGGTGTACAACATAATTATTTGATAACTTTATACAATATGCTATGTTTACAAGTCGTAGCTACCATCTGTCACCATACATCTCTACTACAATAATACTGACCACATTCCTCATGCTGTGCCTTTTATTCCCATGATTTATTCATTCCATAACTGGAAGCTTGTATCTCCCACTCTCCTTCACCCATCTTTCCCTCCCCCCAACCCTCTCCCCTCTGGCAACTATCAGTTTGTTCTCTGTATTTATAGGTCTGAGCCTGTTTTTTGTTTGTTTATTCATTTTTTTTTAGATTCCACTTATGAATGAAATCATATGGTATTTGTCTTTCTTTGTCTGACTTATTTCACTTAGCATTATACCCTCCAGGTCCATCCATGCTGTCTTATATGGCATGTTCTCATTCCTTTTTATGGTTGCATAATATTTCTGTGTGTGTGTGTGTATGTGTGTGTACCACATCTTCCTTATCCATTCATTTATTGATGGACACTTAAGTTGCTTCCATATCTTGGCTATTATAAATAATGCTTCAGTAAATATAGGGGTGATTATATCTTTTTGGATCAGTGTATTTGTTTTCTTTGGGTAAATATCCAATAGTGGAATTATTGGATCATATGGTATTTCTATTTTTAAATTTTTGAGGGACCTCCATGCTATTTTTCACAGTGGCTGTACCAATTTACATTCCCACCAACAATGCTCAATGATCCCTTTTTATCCACATCCTCGTTAACACTTGTTATTTCCTATCTTTTTTATTTTAGCCATTTTAACACCTGTAAGGTGATACCTCATTGTGGTTTTGATTTGTATTTCCCTGATGATTAGTGATGTTGAGCATCTTTTCATGTGTCTGTTGGCCATGTGTATGGCTTCTTTGGGCAAATGTTGTAACCGAATTGCTTGTTTTTTTGGTGTTGAGTTGTGTAAGTTCTTTATATATTTTGGATATTAACCCCTATCAGATATATCATTTGCAAATATCTTCTCCCATTCAGTAGGTTGTCGTTTAGTTTTTTTTTTTTTTTTTTAGATTTTATTTATTTATTTGAGACAGAGAGAATGAGAGAGAGAGAGAGAGCACATGAGAGGGGTGAGGGTCATAGGGAGAAGCAGGCTCCCTGCCGAGCAGGGAGCCCGATGTGGGACTCGATCCAGGGACTCCAGGATCATGACCTGAGCCGAAGGCAGTCGCTTAACCAACTGAGCCACCCAGGCGCCCGATTGTCGTTTAGTTTTGTTGATGGTTTCCTTTGCTGTGAAAAACTTCTTATTTTGATATAGTCTGAATAATTCATTTTTGTTTTTGTTTCCCTTGCCTTGGGAAACATATCTAGAAAAATGTTGCTAGAGCTAATGTCAGAGAAATAACTGCCTATGCTCTCTTCTAGGATTTTTATGGTTTCAGGTCTCACATTTAGTTTTTTAATCCATTTTGAGTTTATTTTTAAAAAGTGGTCTAGTTTCATTCTTCTACATGTAGCTGTCCAGTTTTTCCAGCATCATTTATTAAAGAGACTGTCTTTTCCTCATTGTATATTTTACCTCCTTTGCCACAGATTAATTGGCCATATAATCATGGGTCTATTTCTGGGCTCTCTATTCTGTTCCATTGATCTATGTGTCTATTTTTGTCCTGGTATCATACTGTTTTGATTACTACAGCTTTGTGGTTTATTTTGAAATCTGGAACTGTGATACCTCCAGCTTTGTTTTTCTTTCTCAGGATTGCTTTGGCTATTCAGGATCTTTTGTGGTTTCATACAAATGTTAGTATTACTTATTTCTAGTTTTGTAAAAACTGCTGTTGGTATTTTGGTAGGGATGAAATTGAATCTCTAGATTACACTGAATCTATAGACATTTTAACAATATTAATTCTTCCAGTCCATGAGCACAGTATATCTTTCCATTTGTTTGTGTTGTCTTCAATTTCTTTCATCAATGCTTTATAGTTTTCAGAGTACAGGTCTTTCACCGCTTTGGTTGAGTTTATTCCTAGGTTTTTGTTTTTGTTTTTTGGTGCAATAATAAATGGTATTGTTTTCTTAATTTCTCTTTCTGCTACTTTGTTATTAGTATATAGAAATGCTACTGATTTCTGGGTATTAACTTTGTATCCTGTAAGTGTACTGAATTCATTTATTACTTCTAGTAGTTTTTGGTGGAGTCTTTAAAAATTTTCTATGTATAGGATCATGTCATCTGCAAATAGTGACAGTTTAACTTCTTATTTACCAATTTGGATGCTTTTTATTTCTTTTTCTTGTCTGATTGCTGTGGCTAGGACTTTCAGTACTATGTTGAATAATATATGCAGATTTCCAATGCACAGGGGGTCAGTGTCCCTAACCTCCACATTATTCAAGGGTCAACTGTACTTTTGGCTGTATGCCACTGGGTTTTGCATGGTTTTTATATAACAATAGATTACTAATAGTAATTTTTTCAATGAGGACTACCTCTACCATCCAATTTAAAACAATAACCTATATCCTTTTGCTACTTTCTCAGAACCTTCATTCCCCCTTACTCTACTTTTTCTTTTTTACTTCTATAGCCTTATCATCTTCTAACACACTAGCCCTGCTAGAATAAAGGTCTCTAAAGTCTGGGATTTGTTTTGTTTGTTGATATACTTCAGGCACCAAGAACAGGACTTGACACATAGTGGGTACACAGTAAGTACTGGTTGACTGACCAACTTTCAAGTGTATTATTATTATTATTAAGATTTTCTTTTTTTTTATTATGTTATGTTAATCACCATACATTACATCATTATTTTTGACGTAGTGTTCCATGATTCATTGTTTGCGTATAACACCCAGTGCTCCATGCAGAACGTGCTCTCTTTAATACCCATCACCAGGCTAACACATTCCCCCACCCCCCCTCCCCTCTAGAACCCCCAGTTTGTTTTTCAGAGTCCATAGTCTCTCATGGTTCCTCTCCCCCTCCGATTTCCTCCCCTTCATTCTTCCCCTCCTGCTATCTTCTTCTTCTTCTTCTTTCTTTTTAACATATAATGTATTATTTGTTTCGGAGGTACAGGTCTGTGATTCAACAGTCTTACACAATTCACAGCGCTCACCATAGCACATACCCTCCCCAATGTCTATCACCCAGCCACCCCATCCTTCCCACCCCCACACCACTCCAGCAAACCTCAGTTTGTTTCCTGAGATTAAGAATTCCTCATATCAGTGAGGTCATATGATACATATTGACTTATTTCACTCAGCATAATACCTTCCAGTTCCAACCACGTCGTTGCAAATGGAAAGATTTCATTCCTTTTGATGGCTTCATAATATTCCACTGTATACATATACCACTTCTTCTTTATCCATTCATCTGTTGATGGACATCTTCGCTCTTTCCACAGTTTGGCTATTGTGGACATTGCTGCTATAAACATCGGGGTGCACCTACCCCTTTGGATCCCTACATTTGTATCTTTGGGGTAAATACCCAGTAGTGGAATTGCTGGATCATATGGTAGCTCTATTTTCAACTTTTTGAGGAACCTCCATACTGTTTTCCAGAGTGGCTGCACCAGCTTGCATTCCGACCAACAATGTAGGAGGGTTCCCCTTTCTCTGCATCCCCACCAACATCTGTCATTTCCTGACTTGTTAATTTAACCATTCTGACTGGTGTGAGGTGATATCTCATTGAGGTTTTGATTTGGATTTCCCTGATGCCGAGCAATGTTGAGCACTTTTTCATGTGTCTGTTGGCCATCTGGATGACTTCTTTGGAAAAATGTCTGTTCATGTCTTCTGCCCATTTCTTGATTGGATCATTTGTTCCTTGGGTGTTGAGTTTAAGAAGTTCTTTATAGATTTTGGATACTAGCCCTTTATCTGATATGTCATTTGCAAATATCTTCTCCCATTCTGTCAGCTGTCTTTTGGTTTTGTTGACTGTTTCTTTTGCTGTGCAAAAGCTTTTTCTCTTGATGAAATCCCAATAGTTCATTTTTGCCCTTGCTTCCCTTGCCTTTGGCGATGTTTCTAGGAAGAAGTTCCTGCGGCTGAGGTCGAAGAGGTTGTTGCCTGTGTTCTCCTTTAGAATTTTGATGGACTCCTGTCTCACATTTAGGTCTTTCAACCATTTGGAGTCTATTTTTGTGTGTGGTGTAAGGAAATGGTCGTTTCATTCTTCTGCAGGTGGCTGTCCAATTTTCCCAACACCATTTGTTGCAAGAGACTGTCTTTTTTCCATTGGACATTCTTTCCTGCTTTGTCGAAGATTAGTTGACCATAGAGTTGAGGGTCCATTTCTGGGCTCTTTATTCTGTTCCACTGATCTATGAATCATCAAGACAGTATGGTACTGGCATTATTAAGATTTTCACTCAGGATTTTGTGGGGAAAAAGTTGCATCATCCACCATACTCTCAGACACAATAAAATTTTCTTTAGAGATTTCTTTTCAATTCCACCAAATTCTTCTTGGACCAACAGAACAAAAAGATTTCATTTTTCTTTCCCTATGTAAATTCTATATGTCCCACATTTCCTTAGCAATTATGCTCTCTCATCTTACTTGCCCCACTGGCAAAATAAATGACCCATGGGTAGTGAAACAGTCATCAACCATTTTCTATTTTCCCCAAATTCCCCTTGTGCATCTTACTATTGTTCCCCTTATCCAAGGAGCATGTAAAAAGTGTCCCTTTAACAAAGACATACTTTTATTATGAAAAAATATCACTGGTATGAATCTAGGTTTTTTCATACTGATATATTTCTTTTCAACTAGATATAAGAATTCATTCATTGAGAATCGGGATTGCAAATTTTTTGTGTTCTATCTCTGACACACTGCTTGGTTCAGAAACAGTTATTAAATATGATGAATAAATTAATGAATAACAACGAGGGAGTAGATTATTCACTTACACATGCAGATGACCAATATGGGTATCCTGTTATTGTTGAGAGAGGAAGATACGATTTTCCAAATGCAGAAGTTTGTGAGAGAAACAAATATGTCCAGAGGAGTCCCACGCCGTGAATATTCAGACCAGTCATTATTTGTATGGCCTGGGAGAAAAGAATGCAACTAATTACTTACTACTATTCTGGTCCAACCTTTGAAAGAAACAAACATCATGAAAAAGTAAAGATGGAGAAGGAAGGTGACAACCTAACATGATTTTAAGATTCTCAACATTTAATTCAAATGAGGAGGCTTTGTTATCATTTCAGTGCAGTTTTCAGATACAGTGACTATTTCCATGCCTCATAAAACTTTACTAGGAGCTTGTTTATCTACTTGGTTCAAGAGGTCATATGGCATGAGCCCTGGATCCCTGGAAGAATTGATCTCCCTCAATATTCATCAGTCACTATGTGGCCAATAATCCATATCTGCAGATATAACTCTTATGTTCTATAGGTTACCAGGCTTGGTATTTCTGACCTTACCTGCCCTTCTCTCATCCTCCCAAAACTGGGGTTTGGACTTTGATTCCTTTTGTTCTATCCACCCTCAAGTCATCTGTAACTATGGTTTATAGCTGGGTCCTCAGTCCTTTATAAACAAAAGTCAGAGAAAGATGGTGAACCCTTGGGATTCCTCGTTTTTTATAACTCTTCCTAGGAACCATTGCCAGGTGTGGAGTTTGAGGAGGATCTCTGCCCACTGAAGCAGACCAGCTGTGATAGTTTCTGAGTCAAAGGAGGAGGAGAATTTGAAGCTTGCGACATGGAGCCACAGCTCACTGTAGGGATTTCAGTTGGTTTTCAGGTAGATGTTTCTCAGGCGTGCTTCCTTCTGGCACGGCTGAGTAAACCACCCCTCCCTACATCCCTACCACCCAAACACAGGAGTCAAGCCTGACAAAAAATTGAAGGAGTTATACTGGAGTTCAGAAACTGTCATATCTTGCCTTGTTCATATTTCTATGATGCCTGGGGACACTGACATCTTTCTTCCTCACAGATTCTCTGAAACAGGATAACTTTAACTTGAAGTTTGTGATAAACTTCTGTTCTGGTATGTGATTATAAGGCGACCCAAGAAGTGGCTAGTTGGTGGGGATATTTCTCTCATTTAGAGAGTACTCTGCTTTCCAGGCAACACACAACTATGCATTTAATGGCACTTCTGACAGGTTGTGGCAGGGGGAAGGAAGCAAGGGGACATTGGGGTAGATAGGTGGTGTAGAGTTTCATAGAATACAGTGAATTTGTCTGAAGTCTGAGTTTGGTGAAGGATATAGGATCTTTAAAAACTTTTATTTTTAAATAATTATAAATTCACAGGAATTTGCAAAAATAGTACAGAGAGGTCCTGTGCACCCTGAACCTGGATTCTCCCAATGGTTACATGTTATGTAACTTATAGTACAATTATCAGAATGAGGAACTAGACCTTGGTATAATGTCTGCCTCAGGTAGAAACATGTTTCCTATCCCCCAAAATCACTATCAATAGGCTGGGACGACATGACAAACTTTTAGTAGAAAATATAGAGGAGACAAGCTTCATGACATTGGATTTGGCAATGATTTTTGGAAAAAATGGATGAATTGAAGTACATCAAAATATAAAACTTCTGTGCATCAAAGAACACAATCAGCAGAGTAAAAAAGCAACCCACAAGATGGTAGAAAATTTGTGAATCATATTATCTGATAAGGAGTAAATATCCAGAAAATATAAAGAACTCCTCACGCAACAACAACAAGAACAAAAACATACAATCCAATTAAGAAATGGGCAAAGGACTTGACATTTCTCTAAAGAAGATACACAAATGGCCAATAAGGACATGAAAATATGCTCAACGTCCTAACTAATCGTTAGGGAAGTGCTAATCAAAACCACAGTAAGGTACCAGTTTATACCCATTAGGATGGCTATCATCAAAAAAGAATACAAGCATTGAAGAGGATGTGAAGAAATTGGACCCTTTGCGCACTGTTGGTGGGGATGTAAAATGCTACTAATGCTATGGAAAGTTTCTCAAAGGTTAAACATAGAACTATATGACCCAGCATTTCCATTCCTAGGTGTGTGTGTGTGTGTGTGTGTGTGTGTGTGTGTGTGTGTATATGTGTATATATATATATATATATATATATATATATATATATATATATACTAAAAGCAGGAACTCAAATAGGTATTTGACACCTATTTTCATAGCAGCATTATTCACAATAGCCAAGTGTCTATTGATGGATAAATGGATAAACAAAGTGTAGTTATACATACAATGGAGTATAATTCAGCCTTGAAAAGGAAGGAAATTCTAACATAAACTACATCATGGATAAACCTGGGAGACATTATACTAAGTGAAATAAGCTAATCACAAAAGAACAAGTGCTACAAGATTCCACATATCTGAAGTACTAGAGCAGTCAAATTCATAGAGACAGAAAGTAGACTTGTTACTGCTAGGGGCTACAGAGAGGGAGAGGGAATGAGGGAGTTATTGTTTAGCAGGTACAGAGTTTTAGTTTTGCATGATGAGAAGAGTTCTGTGGAGGGACAGTGGTGATGGTTGCCCAACAGAGTGGATGTATGTAATGCCCCTAAACTATACACTTAAAAATGGGTTTGATGGCAAATTTTATGTTTATGTATTTTAGTAGAGTTTAAAAAACTATCACTTAAATCTTTTGCTTCAGCAAATCTTCTCTTGTACTGTGTTGGCAAGGACATGGGGGCATGGCTTTGTTACTGCTAGGTGGGAGTTTGATACCCTATTCAGCCTCCATTGACACTGTGGGAGCTCCTTAGGGCTTCCCACTAAGCCTCTGCTGATATCACCATGGCTTGTTGAGGTAGGGTCACCACATTATTGCTTCCCCATGTGGCCTCTACTGACACTGGGGAGGCTGGGATAGGGGGCTCATTCCTGCTGAGAGATGATGAAGGTCTTAGCCTCCTACTCAGTTGCCTCTTGACACCACCCTGAGGAAGGGGAGGGGCCTTGTTATAGCCAGGTGATGGGGTGATGGTGAAAATCTAGGTTCCTGCATGGCCTTTGTTTATGGAGGTAAGAGTGGGGCTATAGTTTTTCCTATGGTGTGTTTGGCTAGAGTAGGGCAGTTATTGTCTAAAAGTTTTCTGCTTTTCTAGGCTGTCCCTTTCTTGGATCTATGATAAGCTTTTTTTTTTTTTTTTTTTTTTTTTTACCTGTGCTTATTAGTGTTTCTGGTTATAGGCTTCGTGAGCACTCAGTTTTGGATAAAGCAAAAAACCAAAAACCAAAAACCAACCAAACAAAAAAAATCATGAAAGACCCAGGAAACTCACCACCATATCATTCCTTGGATTCCAAGGTCCCTAGCTCTTCTGCCTCCTCTGTACCTTTCAGAGTCGTCTTATATTTGTCCAAAGTTTTAGCTGTAATTAGTGATAGAAATAGGGAGAAGTGCATCTACTTCATCTTGTCCAGAACTGGAAGTTGGAGTTTTATTGAATGAAATGAGACTCAAACCCTTGGGTAATGGTAGATCTCATTAGAAGGGCAGTAATGTGGCCAGTAACAGACCTATTTATTCTCAGACACACTTTAACTATTTCTTCTCAATACCCAGACCAGATAAGTGGGAAAGGGGGTTAGGAATCAAAATCTTTAATATCATAATATTGGGAATGAAGAGAGGAAATTTTGGGTTCATTGCTTTCTTATGTAAAGTTTTAGTTCAATTCTAGCAGAGGATTGGGTAGATCTTACGTAAGTGAAGGCAATAATAGACTTGAGATGTTGGGAATATCCTTGGACCAAGGTTTAATCCTGTTGGTTTGATTCCTAACCTGGCTCTATCACCCAGCAATATGGGTAGATAATGCAAAAGGATATAACCTGCTAACATTTGATGGGAGCTGATTGAGAAAACAGTGGCATGTCTGGGGGATGAAGTCAAGAACATAGTGCCATTATGATCACTGTCCACAAAGCTTTATGTCTGCACCTTCTGAATATAGTTTCCACAATCTGACCATCTCATTTGGGACCGTGTTATCATTAGCTTAGCGTGAAATAATTTATAGATGCCCAAAAGGGATTTTCTACCCATTTCCAGACTCAGAGTATATTTTCTGGGAGTATGATGAGGTTGTGATGGTTTGGGGTTATTTAAACGTAGTTGATAGATTAATAATCTCTGCTTTATTTAACTTTAGCCCGACATACAGTTTATCTGATCAGGCTGCATGTGGAAAATGCAGGTATTACATAACTCTTAACTCTCCTCCATTTGGAAAGGTCATAATAGAGGTGGTTAAAGTCTTCTCATTAGTCTATAGTAATTTACTTGCTCAAGTAGCATTTAGTTCTTACCCCCAACAATCTTGTTTCCTCTCTTATCCACAGACGACGTCTTGGCATTTTTCACTAAAGATACAGAAGAGAAATGAAAGATAAATGTGTTTCTCTTTGTAGGAAAATATGAGGACAAATTAATATTAATTATTTTCTTGGGTACGACACTTAAAATCAAGAGGAAAATCTACTTCTAGAGCTGCTGATTTTTCAGTTTTGTAGTTCCCTGAGAGATGTTTTTCATCAAACCATCAAGATGGCTATCTTGAAAAAAAATCCAACAATTATTTCTCAAATAGTTTTATTCATTTGTCATCCTTAACTTGGACTGTAGCAAACTGTATGGGGTGGCTGCTCGGATCCATCAATCCCTCTAGAAATTACCCATATCACCACATTCATGGGGCCTGGGAAATTGGACTTCTGTTTGCTGTGCTTTATTCTCTTACTCCATGCTGTTTCTTTCCAAATTAAAATCTGGTGGAGGGGCACCTGACTGACAGAATCCATTCACATGCCTTTATCGGCTGCAAGGGAAGCTGAGAAATAAAGTGTCATATATTCTGTTTTGGAAAGGTGGCTTCACAAGGTAGGGACCTACAAAAATATAGGAGAGATGTTCAATAGATAAGCCAATTAAAACTCATAGATATCTATCATTAAAATTGTGGATAACCTTTGAGATTTCTGTAGAGCTCCTATCAGTCTTCCCTAGAATGCATATTTAATATGCATGAGAATATTAGAGAATTTTTCCTGATTGGGCCAAACGTGAACATCTAACTCAAATTGGGTCCATAATATACCCTTTCCCGGGTTGTTTGAGCTGGTCTCCTAATGAGATCTAAAACCTTGGTAGCTATGGTTTGTCATGCTCCACCGTAATGGACAAAATGGTATAGAAGGTGAGTTTTGAGTGTGAGATGAACAGAAAGGACACTCAAAAACATGAAGACAGGGAGAAGGAGCAGAACTTCCTGAATTTCTGATGGCTTTCAATTTTCTCCTTCCAGTTTCTTTTGGAAAACTGACTGACTTCTTGCCCTTATACTGTGTAAACATATCTGTTCATATATTACAATAGTTATATCTTCATTTTGCTAAAACTAGTAAGAGATAGTTTCCGATTCTTGCAATGCAAGTCTTCTTCTTCTTCTTCTTCTTCTTCTTCTTCTTCTTCTTCTTCTTCTTCTT